>NC_056526.1:164883011-164911211 GCF_019175285.1 Sceloporus undulatus | reverse complement strand
GAGAGATCATTCGGAGACACAGGGTGCGGTGTTATCAGTATGCTGTCTCTCCAACTGATGCAGTGACTAAGGATGGAGTCTCTCCTTTGAATGCCTGCCTGGAGTCGGTAATGGGCTGGATGAGGGAAAACAAACTCAGTCTGAATCCAGAGAAAACGGATTCCAGAAGGATACCGTGGTCAATGGTATTGAATGCCAATGAGATGTCCAAAAGCACCAACAAGGTCACACTTCCCCTGTCAATGCCCAAACAACAGTAGTGAAGGTAAAATGAGTCCACAGAGACTGTGAGATATAGGCACGTAAAACACTACAGGACAGGTCAGGGAAAGTCCTTTATATATTTGCTCTTATAGTGATATATTTTTGTTAAAGTCCAAAGTGTGCTGGATCTTGTAAACAAGAACACAGCCAGGTTTAAGCAGCACTCATTTCCACAAGATTGAATACTGCTGTCAACAGGCCAGGAAATTTATAGCATCCTTAGTTACCTGTACATTATTTTCAAAATACTTGTCTATATATATAGTCATGAATTAGTACTAAAGCTGGAAGTAGCTGGAAGTTTTAGCACATATTAAGTTATTAAAGGGTAACAAGTAAATTTATGAAACTGAAATCAAGAAATTACATATCTGTCTTGATTTGTCAGAGACAGACCTGATTAATCTTTTGTTGTCCACTTCTCAGCTCCCTTTGCAAATGTCCCAGTGTCTCTCTCCTCCTCTTTCCCTTTTGTCCTGGCTTACTTCAGTTGCTGCAAACTGAGTTCAAAGTGCAAATGTAGTTTGCAGTCAACTATTTCAGTCATGGGGGAAATGGGGAGGAGATAGAATATTGGCCTTCCCAGTAGTCTAAGGCAAAAGTAAACTGTCGCAACCTTTTTCAGTTTGTCTTTTATTCTTCATTAATAACTTTTGCACTTTTGACCATATTCTGATGTTGCTTGGCAACATGTGTCCCACTTTTTCTCCATGAAATGTTGGAAAACATGATGTTATGAAGGTTGTGTTCTTGAAATGTATATAGCATTGCTTGATTTATCTAGCTAGTTGTTAGAAAGCACACATGCGAGATTATGTGAAAGCTTATAAATGCTATGTTGAGGACTAAAACTGCTTGTGCTGGCTACACAATCCTGGGAGTTGTAGTTTAAAAAGTAATTTTTCTGAGTATCCACTCAATAAAGGAATTCTACTTTGGAACTGAGAGTGTGGGAGGTAGAAGCAGAACAAAAACCAACTGATAGTTTTGCAGAGAGGGTTTGTGGGCCCAAGTCTTGCTGCTACTGGGAAGACAAGCTCTACTGACTTACAGTTCCTATTTAATTTCAAACAGTCTAGAGTGATGCTATATGATGCCACAATGTCTTGGTGAAGTAATGGAAAACATCTCTGGTGGCAGTGAAGTTTGCTTGCTTCTGCACCCAACTTTGTCCTCAGTTGTAGAAGTTTCCCCCTTCCTCCTCCTCCTCCTCCTTGTCTTCTTCTTCTTTTTCTTCTTCTTATGCCAGCAACAAATGGGTTGCTAAAAGCAGCATGGGGTAGCATTTCAGCTCAAACTTCATTGGGACCATCTCTTTAGAGAATACTAACATTTATATTTCTATTTTCAGATTTTTTATTTCTTATGCTCCAGTTTCTGACTCTCACGGGTTGCATTAATTAAAATGTGGATGATTTAAAATAAATTTTAAAGTACTGAGGGAGAGAGAGAGAGAGAGAGAAGTACAGAACAAGATTTTAAGTCATTGTTTCAGTTTAAGTCTGTTTTTTAAAAATTGTCCAACTTCTAGTAAATGCTAACTGGTTGTTATAACAATTAAAGCACATTGGCTGGCAACTAAATAAAGCTTTTATATAGCATAATCAAAAACCTTTGATCATGCAACCCATGTGCTCTCCAGAATTATGTGGCTGAGCTGGATTTTGGTGCAGATCATATTTCACAGCAAAAAGTGACATTCTGAACATAAGAACATAAAGGGTCTAGCATAGTATCCTGTTTCCCACAGTAATCAATCAGATGCCTTTGGGAAGCCCGAAAGCAAGACATCAGGGACACTAGCCCAGTGTTATCACACTTGCTCAGGACGTGTGTCTCTAAACATGTCTGCAGAAGACTTTGTTGTGCTTAAGGCATATTGCTTTTTGGAATGTGTATGATAGGGGAATTCAGCTTGTGGTACTATTCACACTGTGACCTTGACTTGATTTTGTGAGCGTGATATTAATTTCATAGAGTCAGCAGCAATTCTAGGGTGAGCAGGACAATCCTGCTCAGATCACGTGTGGCTGGTAGTACAGTAGCCATTCTGTTTTTGTGGGGGATCCGTTCCAGACCTCCCCCATGAAAATGGAAAATTGCCGATATTCAAACCCCATTGGCTTGAATGGCAGTGTGTGCCATGGGTACACACCCCATTTTGTTCCCCTCCACTTGCTGCCCATGAATGGGTGAGGGATGCAGATTTGAAATTCACGAAAATGGAAGAATGACTGTAAATTGTATCCAAACCCTATACAATTTGACCAAAGTGGAGAGGAGCAAATTGTGCATAGCCCAGGTTTTTGGTATAAAGAATGAAGAACTTTTTCTGAAAATGCATTCTAAAAAAGTTGAAATGGTGTTAATTTTTCCCCTTTTTGGTAGAAGGTGAACTGGTTTAGGAAAAGGATACATCTTACTTCAACCGAACTCTCTGAATCTGCCAACATAAGAAACAGATGTTTATTTCTCTTTCTCTCATTCTCATTTTCTTTTTCTCTGCATAAGCAAAGATATTGAACAATATCACTTACCTGGAGCATGGCCGTTACCCCCATGTGCACTTCTCTGAAATAAAGTCTCATACAGAACAAATTGAGATTTTCTTGTCATTAAGTATGTTTAGTAGAAAATTCATGCTATGGATACTGCCATCACATAACAAAACTTTGGCTAAGTAGGGACACTAGGGCCTCATCCCCACTTACAGATAAATCGGTGTGCAATCCAAATTGATGGATGGATTTGACATCAGATCATGGTTTACACTTCACTTACCCCAGATGCATTTTCTGTCATTTTCTGGTATCAAAATAACCCACTTGTCGTTCCCATTCATGAATGAATCGATTCAAAATGATTCGGTTCCAGCCAGCCAAAGGGGAAATTTGAATTGATTCTGATCTGCTTGGGGTTCACACTTGTGCGGAATCGATTGATTGAAAAAGAAGTGGAAGAGGCCTGGAGCATGGTCTCCCTCTTGGAATAGCTTCAGCGATTTGGATTAAGTGGGAACCAGGGTTACTTGAACCGGTTCAAATCAAATTGATTTGTGATTTGGTTTAAAAGGTAATGGGAATGAGGCCAATACAGTAATTTAGCTGCACAAAATTAATTTAGAAAGAGGGGTATTTAAACTGGATTTTCTTTTTTTGTGGAATGGTTCAGGTCTATTTTTATTCATTAACACCAAATCAGCAGCATTTATCAAGCAGCCTATGTAAAGGCTGCCTTTCTGTAAGGAGAAAATATGAAATATGTGACTTTTGAAGTTACAGGATAAATAATATAAGTGAGATATTTTATATATTTGCAGCTTGAGGCCAGCAAGTTATGACAGCTGCTAGGATCCATCATCCCCATGATCAATCACAAAAACAAACTGGCTGATCTTGAGTTCATTGTTCTCCACAACCAAACAGTTCTGCATTATGTTTATTTCTCCATGCTAGTCCTCTGTTAATCAAGCATCATAAAAATTATTTTCCATCTCTTTGAAAAATACTATTTTGCCCAATAGCTATAACAGATTTTGCTAATGCAAAGTCCTGAATATGGCAAGCCATGTCCTGTGTAAATCAGAAGACACCCCCCCACTCTCTCTCTCTCTCTCACACACACACACAACCATTCCCCCAAAAGATATTGAGGTGGAGATTGGAATGCTGCATGCATCTTATCTTCAAACATGTTGCTGGACACAATATTCACCCTTTCTCCTTTTGAGACATCTAACTAAGAGATGAGGGATTTTAATGTCTTTGTGGGCCAACTAACCTTCTATTTTGGGCCTGCAATAATAATTTTCTCCTTAAAGGCAAGGAAGAATTTGTTGTGTTATTGGCCTCTCTCTTGGTCCCTAAAGTTCCTCATAATGATGTTCAAGTAACCATGGTGCCAAAATTTGGAAATGAAGATATTCAGAAATTTGCTCCTGCAGTTTGGAAAGGCTGAACTGAACTGAGCCAAATTTCCATCCTAAGTTTAAGCTCATAAATTCAGGTCAGAGTCAGCCATTGTCTGCCTTCCTTGTATCCAGTTTTGAGCAACTACTCCCTCACATAATATACAGCCAAAAACAGTTAGAATGGAGTTTCAGAAATACTTTATAATGATTGTGGAGGATTTGATTTTTCAAAGGAAATGAAGAGTCAAAAATTTAACTGTGCATTCCAAAAGTAATTATTTCCTGTTCTGTGAGTTGTCAGCCTTCTTGGTCCATGGCTTCTGTATCCACGGATTCAACCATCCATGGATTGAAAAATATAATTTTTTCCTTTTTCTTTTTACAAAAATCAAATCTTGATTTTGCAATTTTATATAAGGCACATCATTTTACTACTCCATTATATTGTAATGGGGCTTATACATCCTCAGATTTTGGTATCCACAGAGGGTCCTGGAACCCAAGCAGATGCCAAGTGCCCATTGTACTACTCTTTTAGAGAAGTCATAGTCTTTTATTTTCAGTTTTTTTAAAAAAATCTGTGAATTTTTGATAGAACTGAGTCAATAGTTGTCTAGTGGACATTTTCAATAGAAAACATCTGAGAAACCTAAAACTGCTTCATGAAAGACTCCCAAAATTTTTCCTTTTGTGTAGCTGTTTGCCAGAGTTGGCTGATCCAGATGCTGTTTCAGCATCATTGGAAGGTGGGAAAGACTTCTATTATTGTTTCTATTGAGTTAATGTTGCATATGATGACTATTCGATGCCAACTGAAATTAATTCACAGTGATGACATTTTCCCTAAGTGTTGTCCTTACTTTTAATTAGCTTTATCTGTCCTCAGTGAAAACATGTTTCTTATGTGATAATATTGGTATATTTAGCAATAAGACTGATTTGAGGGGGAAATGTACCATTGTTAGACACAACATGGCTACAAAGAAATTCATAATAGAAAATTGCTGTTGCCATTACAGCATCAGTTACTGGATATGATGCTACGTTAGGGTCTTCCTGGATGTATGTTGAAGGGCTGCAGTCAGGCTGATGTTTACTCCTTGTAGTATATCCTTCTTAAAAAATAATTTTAAAATGTTGATTTTGAAGTCATGAAAAGGAGGAGGTAGTTTGCAGGGGTAGATTTTTTTAAAAGCAAAAAACTCCTCAACTTTAGTTTGACTCAATCTTAATTTAAATATCTTAACAACATTTCTTCCTCCATCCAGCTATGAGATATAGTATTTTAAAGGCAATTCTTTTTTCTACTCTTGCTATGAAGTAAAATACAGTGTGTTTCTGGGAATTCAGATTTTGTTCATTATTCTGCTTGACAACTCAGTGTAAGAACACGTTGGGCTGAATCCGGTATAATTTAAGTACATAACTAGATTGGATTGCAATAAATGAAATGAAATTGCACAAATGTGCATTTAACATGCATTCCCATGCTCATTTACCGGTGAGTTAGCTCCACAGTATTTAGTAAGATTTACTTCTCAGTGGGCATTTATATGATTGCATATAATGTGTATGCCCTTTTCATCTTTATGGAATTTACATGTAACCAACATATTTTAAATTATGACCTCTGTTTACAAGGAAAACATACATTTGTCTTTGTAATTTTGTAAATTGATATTCTGATGTAATGATTTATTTTAAATTATTGTTTCCAATGAATAATTTTGATTATTTCAGAGTAAGCTCATTCCAAAACTCTAATCTGCAGTCCACGTACGGGGATTTTTGTGTCCATTAAAAATTAAGCCAGTTGTGTGTTGTGTGTGTGTGTGTGTGTGTGTGTAACTTATCAAATGCTGTTCTTTTAGCATGATGTTGCATGGTAGAATATGATCATTGTTACCCTCTGCTTAACAGTAAAAGATATGTTCATTAACAAACAGAAATATTGGTTGGGAAGATTTTGGTCATGGATCAAAAATTATAAAGGCAAAATATAGATTTCTCCATTACTGTTTTGGAAATATGAATGTCTGTACATTTTGAGTTTCCAGAAACAGGAGGAACTCTTTAAACACTGGGTCACTCAAAGGCAATTCTCTTGTGTTCTTACTACATGGTAGTATGTATAGAAACGTTAAGCTTTGGATGTCTAGGATCAAATCTGCTCAGCTCTAAAGTAAGGTGGCTTTGGTCAAGTCATCCTTCATGGACCTGATTACTTCCCAAGTTATAATGAAGAGAAGCAGGAAATGCTGTTTGTTAAACACTTTGATAATGCTGTGGAAGTACTGTAGAAGTACTGAATGAGACAGTAATTAGAAGAAGTGCTCATTCTTAATTGTTCTAATTGGCATAATCGTTGAGCTTTTTGTGAACATTTTTCTGTAATGAATGCAACTAACACAATTCTGGTAAAACTTTTTAAGCATATTAATTTTGGAGTATCTGAAACAAAAACCAACTTTAAAATCACCTACTGCACTTTATATATTTATTTTATTAAAATAATTACATGCCACCCGATATATTGTAACTCCAAATGAATATGCATAAACTGTAGAATTTGAAACTATGAAATAGTGATTGTTTTGAAAGAAAGGCACACATTGCAACAAAGCAGTAATAATGGTGTATGTAAAAAAAGTGTCTTCCCACTAATACATGTTAGTTGATAGTTTGTATTTACTGTTCCCCAACCCAAGCAAAAATTCAGACTAAGAAAACCAAATATGTTTAATCTGTTCATTGTTACATAGTCTAGCAACACTAAAATCACACACGGTTTCTTTTAAATTATTGTTTCCATACAATATATTTAATTCCTATACTTTTCCATTCATGCTAATATTTCAGTAGAAATTGATTTTACTCTGCAAAGCAGCTTATATTCATAGCTAGTAAAATTTGATGGAAATTAACTCATTGGTTGTTATTTTCTTTTTAAGGATTAAGGTTTTTGCCCTCTTCAACCAGATTTTTTATTTTGTGTTTGATATACACCTCCAGCTACTTTGATTGCATGGCAGCCAATTTAATTTATACAAGATAATAAAGCAATTCCCTGTTTCTAATTTTTTTATAGCAAAGATTTATTAAAATAGATAATTTTTTAGGATAAGACCTTAAACATATGTTGACAAAATCATGTGTTATGATTTGCTTTGAACTATTGGTTTCATCAGAATTCTTCAGCTGAATAAACACCCTAGGCATTTTATGGTAGTTTGGAGCCAGCCAATAAGTGGATATAGTGAATTTTAGTACTGTTTTTCATTTGTTTTGTAGATGCTAAATGATTGTTTTTGTTCTTTCAGTCTATATACTTGCTTGTCGGAAATAAAGGATACCTTTGAATCCTCTGCAATTTCCTCTGTTCAAGTCGGTTTTGTTTTCAAGTGAACAGAATTTCTTTTGCCTATTTTCATGTACTCATTTTGAATTTGTCCTGTTCTTTCCTATAGAACCTTTGCCTGTCAAGATTTTACAATAAGTATTTTCAAAGCAATTATACATAATGTCTTGTTTGAGCAAACAGTAGTACTGTTATCAGCACACATTAAAAATCTGACTTGTCATTCACCAATTTATAATTTGAATCCATGTTTTCATTTAGTATTCCTATTCTAAAAAGCCACCTAATGAAAGGTATAGATGCAGAACCATTTTAAATTACATAGTAAATCCATACTACATATTACAGTTTATATTACAGTTTATAATTGACATTTGTCTGTAGTCACTGTATGTAATTATTTTGCACATAAAGATATTCAAAATTCTGAACTTCAGAGCTGATAAACTTTTTTTATGTCTATGAGTTTGTCAGTTCCTTGCTTTGGAGGCAAAAGAAATAGGTTTGGGTTTGGGACAAAGGTAATCCATAATAATCCCCAAACAGAAGCCAGATTACTAAATGGTCATAGCAATAAATTATTCTCTTTTACCAGCTTGTTACCTTGATTTGTCCAAACTTTTTCAAATCTCTTACTTATGAACACAGGAAATATGACTCTTAGTCAAAATACATTAAGTTAAAAGGTGGATAAGATGCTATAGTGCATAACAGTGAAGCTAACTGATAGTGAGATGGATTTATGTGACAAATTCTCATTTCTGTGAATGAAGAATTATCTTTAACCAGTTAGGCTTAAAAATTAAAAATTACAAGTGTTAAGTTTTAAATAGCCAACATGTGTATTTTAGTTTTATAAATATATTAGAACAGTTAACAGTGCAATTATTTACATTTTTACTCAGAGGTAAATCCCATTGTTTTCAACAAGATTGACTCCCAGAAATCTGTGAATAGGAACGAAGACTCAAAATATAATTTGCCTGAGCACATAAATCTTAAGTAAGCTTGTCTCAGTCCAAAGAGCAGCTTTTCCTTTCCACAGATTTAATTGTTCTTTGATTTTTAAAAGGCCCTTCCCTTCATGGATACTCTAACTTTACAGATGTGGTTCCCATGCAGATAGTATAATTAAAAAAACAGGGACTCACAAAGTCAGTCTTAAATTATACCTGCTTGAAGGTGTGTGCAATTTAAAGTGATATTGCAATATTTGCCTTTTTAGATTTAGTAAAAAGTTAGTTATGCATTTGGATTACTAGATGAATGAGTGCTAAGACTCAAAGAACGCACATTTTAAAGATCAAGCTAATTTGTCAGATAAGTGTATAGGTCATTTTTTCACTATTTTCCACTTAAGTTGGAGTTTCAGATAAGGTAAATATGCCATTTTTAATAACGTGAGCGGTTGAATTTAAGAAAATGTGAGACTATGCATTAGGACAGTTTGATAAGGATCCCCCTCAGTGTACCCAAGATACTGCATAACACTGTACAAATAAAAATTAATCCATTTTTAAATACATTGCAATATACAGAGGTGTAATTATGTAAGTTCATTTGAAACAAAAAACAAAAAGCATGGTATTTCTGTATAGCATGTATATAAATTATTTTCATCTAAAGGAATTCCCATAGGTAAGGAAGAATTTTGTCTGGGACAGGGAATGTTAAAAACCGTACCTTTTTGATTAAGTAGCAAAGTTCTCATCACTGCTACATCTTCCCTGGTTCCTAAAAGAGTTCTTGCTGCTTATTGATTGTATAATAAGTTTGGATTATGGAAGCTTATTCAAGAAAAGCAATGGCACACGTGATTTCATTACTAATGTGTAGTTTGTTATTATGCAAACTAAAAATATTTGTTTTAGCACAAAACATGTAGAATGGAAGGTCTTGGTTATTTATCTGATTAAATGCAAAAAAATGAGATTGCATGCAGGATGATGTTGTGCAGTGAAAGAACTTATTTTACCAGTCACTTTCATAACCTTTAAAGAGCCTTAAATAGTACATATGAAAAACACATTCATATCAGGTTCCCCTTAGGGAATTTTCTTTGGTTTAAGAAAATTTTATTAAAGATTGGCATTGCAAATAACATTTTTCATAACTATATGTAGACCTGTTAAAATTTTTATTAAAACTGGAGTTTGGCCTGTTCTTTTTCATCATTCTATCAGATATTAAACTCTAGAAGCAGCTGTAGGAAATAGAGAAAGGGATTTTCGAAGGGATTTGAGTCTCCCTGTCTCTGTGCCTTTAGTGATCATATTATCATACCTATCACACATAACAAAGCCCTAAATCTGTAATTCAGATAAAGTAGTCAGGACTTTGAAATACAAAAATCCAAACAGATGCTGTAACATTTCTCCCCCTTTTTCTACACTGGTTCTTTTAACATGGATTTTGTAAACCTGAGCAGGCATTTTACAGATGTTGTATACTAACATGCACACTGAAGGCCATTAGTACTTATTTCGTGCACACAGAACGAGCGCAAGAGAGATTTAATTAAAAAGGTACATTTGACTATATCTGCAGTAGTTCCATTAGAGACTCCTAGAAAAATTTTCAGTGGTTCAGCTAAACCACTAAAGGTTAATAAGAAAGGATGGTAGGATCTTGTTTTGAAGTGAGTTATGTAAGCTAAACCCTCTCTGAAGGCAATGTCTGACTGCTCAGCAGCATGGGGGTCTCATTTCACGAGGACACAACTCAACATAAAGAAGTGCTTAACTGGTAAGTGTGGACACCATTTTCTGCTGAACAGAAAGTGGCGTGTGATGAAAATTGACTAGGTTAGCTCTGGGTGGGAAAACAAAAGGAATTGGCTGCTAAGTTCTTTTGAATCACTTTTGTGAGATTATTTGCATTGACAGGGTGGCTTGGGAACTGAATGTTGGGGGACCACAATCACTGTCTTGTGAAAAGTTAGTCAAACTTCCAGTCTCAATTTCAAAAGCTGCTTGTAAAGGAACAGTAGCATATATATTTATTGTAACAGTGCCTTCTGCTGGTCACACCTCATTTAAATCAATGTGGCTCATGGTAATAAAACAGTGAATTTCTCCTGAGGAATCCTCAGACAAAGTCTTTTTGAGCTGTTGATGAAGAAAAGTGACTGGTATGCATGCACATTCACAAAACAACTTTTAATTCTGTAGCTAGTGAGCAAGCATAAAGGTTGGATAAATTAAACTTAGGAAGGAAAGCATTATTTAAAGAAGAATTATGAACTTCTCCCATTCCAAGTTCAAATTTCTCATTATATTGATAAGATTTCAAATCACTTACTTTTTTCTAGCCACAAACTTTTTTGGTCTTATCTGGCATTGTACTGAATTTTTTAGTTGAAATAAATGTAATAAATACTCCATGCACTGAAATAAAGGAAGGAAAGGAATAAAACCAATAACATGAAAACAATTTTAACACAGATAGCAGTAAAGTAGAAATTTCTGTGTGTATATATTGAAATAATTCATAATTTGACAATATTTAATTCTTTGCATAGAAAAGTTTTTCTAGAATTTTCTAGAAGAAAGTTAAAGGCCTACACCAGCACTTTACTTGATATCAGCACAAGCCATAAGAAAATACATTCAAGAATGTTTAGTGCAGGTAAAAGTTGTACCATCCTGGTTCTAAGTACAGGAACTAAAGTGTATAATCCAGAAATATTGCATGTACAATTTTATTTGTGTATCTTTATGCATATATCAAGTTTGGAGAGACAGCAGAATATTTGGCTATGGACAAGAAACAAAACGTTAAAAGTAGCCAAAGTGATAAAAAGGAACCATAGTTAATTCAGCAACCTAAACTAAAAGTCAAATATTTGGCAGGAATTATCCTGAACTGAAGAGACTATATTGGTTAAACTACACGTTTACTCAGTAAAAACACTGGTTTGTATGTCTAATAGTCTCCAGAAACATTCATGACTAGTTTGTGCAGTGTGGGAATATTTTTTTTTTAAAAAAATTACTTTGGTTTACTTCAAGAAGTCAAATCCTGCTTCAGTTGCCTGAGGCAACGTTTTTAAGCACCTTTATTGCAGCATGGTTAAAAACCCAGATATCTGACAAAATGCATTCTACTTTATTACAAAGGATTACTTCAAAAAGCACAATTCCGTATGTGGTAAGGGATAATTGAAGCCCTGTGAATTCCCTATTGTATGCTATATCAGAAATAATTACACATAAATGCATAATGGAGTTGCATTTTAATGAGACCTTCCTGAGAAAGATGAGGATTTCCCCATTTTCCAAGGTGCTCATTCTGCAGCCGAAATAGAATTGCAGCCCCAATCCATTGTGATTTGATTCTTGATTTAGGAATTGGGTCCACTGACCCCCACCCTTACTCTACAGAGTATCTCAAGCATCCCTTACGGCCTCAGGTCCATAACTCTTAAGTCATTCATAATCAAAGACTGCCTGACCTCTATACAGTGTATGTTTTTAAAAATATCCAGCAGCTATGTTAGATGTGACATTAATTAAAAGGTCACTTGTTAGATAAAACACATAATCAATCTTGTAAATTAATGTGCCCATTATAACAGGCTTCTTTGAAGACACATAAGACTGTGTTAAAGAAGGTGAGAGTACAAATGAATCTTGATAAAGAAGGAATAAATTGATGACTATTTTGTATCATCTGAGTTTCATACATAATAGACAAAATGATATTCATGGCAGACTCATTTCTTGTTTTCTATTTGAATAAGACTAACATGCATGGTGTTATCCACAAGCCCATTAAGCTAATGTAGTTGCACTTAAGTGAATTTGGATTCATTAGCCATAGCAACCCAGAACAGAGTTAAGCTTGCATTAAGCCAACTCATTTCAACCATCCTAAGCATGTTTAACTTTGTGGCGGTTCTGCTCCATCTAGGTTCATCTTGTATCCATTGTCTCTCCCAAAATCTTATACAGTATGTACCCCAGGGCTTGTACATTCATACAAATTTAGGACAGTTCCATTTGTAAACAGCTTTCTTTCCTCATCCCATTACTCCTCCATCTATAGCATGGTTGATGGGAACACGAGATAGGACCTGCTTAGTGGCTACTCCCTTTAGAGAGGCCAGAATGCCCCCCTTCCTACTGTCCTTCTGTCAATGGGCTAAAATATTTATATCAACTGGCTTTTAAGACAGAAAGGTTACAAAGAACAGGCTGAGACTGTCATATTGTTTTAAACTGAATTATTTTAAATTGCTTTTTATCTTTTAAACTGCATTTTATATTTTAAGTATTGGTTTACATTGTATTAATATCTTGAATAATAATTGTAAGGAGCCTTGAGTTGCTATTTTGGAAGAAAAGTGGGATAGTAAATAATCATGATGCTGCTGACAATGATACTGTAGGTCCTTGGTATCCACTGGGATTTGGTTCCAGCCCCCCTCCCCCCAATAACAAAATCCATGGATGCTCAATTTCCATGAAATGCAATGGCTTAGTAAAATGGTATCCTTTATATCAAAAGGCAAAATCAAGGTTTGCTTTTTAGATTTTTAAAAAATAATTTCAAGTCATGGATGGTTGAATCCATGGATATGGAGGTGCTGGAGAGCAGGATGCTGAACAATTATGTGTCTAGGCTCCTCCTGCCAGTGAGATTTGGTGTGAAAAGCAGCAGCAAGAACCTCTGTGAGATCTTGTTACAACTGTTTTTTGCAACAAAACTCACTGGTAAATGGGACTGGATGCATCATCATCATTCAGTGAATGCTTTCCAGCGCTTTGGCACTCCTTTGGTTTTCCTTATGCATCTCCCAGCCCAACCATTCCTTTGTTTGGTTTGGTTGCCTGACATGTAAGGTGGGTTGGGGGATGCATATGTGGTTGTTGCAATGGTGCTATGGGCATAACTGTACTGTTTACTGTACTGTAAGTCTGGCCTATAACATTATAAATATTGAATAGGATGCCAGACCTAATTTTGTGTTCTCTTTTAGACTGCATCTTCCCTGCAGAAATAATGCAGTTTGACACCACTTTAACTCCCATGGCTTAATGCCATGGAAACCTGGGGTGTGTAGTTTGTTGTGGCACCAGAACTCTAACACAGAATGCTACATATCTCACAAAGCTACAAATCCCAGAATTCCATAGCATTGAGCCATGACAGGTAAGGTGGTATCAAACTCCATTATTTTTGCAATGTAGATGCAGCCTCAGCCCCTGTTCAGGGAAACTATAGTATAGATTAATGTGTATTTGCCTCATTATTTGTTCTTCTGTTCATTATATCCTAAACCTAAAACTGAATTTATGGGATCAGCTATGCCCTATCTATATTCTAATACTGTTTTGGGAAAATATTTTTTACTTCCAGTCTGATACTGACTTTATGTTAACTCAGAAGATTTCTCTTTTTGCCCTGACAGCAATGAAAACTCAGGCAAGATTTATTGCTGATATTGTAGCTGATTGCTCTGAGGATGCTCTTATCTATTTATAGCATTGTTCTTTATATTCAATGTGTCTTAATTGTATTGTCTTTTGTTCTAAGCATTAATATATTATCACTGTTATTACTACTGTTTGTCCTTATGGGGAAATTGTTGTGTAGATAAATGTCCCAATCATTACTCCTTTAGAATTCCAATTGTTGCTGAGGACAACATAATTTGAATGTTGGCTTCTTGGAAGCTCAGAAATTGGTATTCAATTAATCAAGCATCCTGATTAAAACTGCATTTTTTTTAGTTTTTAAGCTAGATTTATAGCCCATAAAGCTGTAAAGTTATCCAGTATGGTGATTTGATTAAATTAAACATGTGCTGGGGAAATATAGGTTCAGATTCCTGCTAGGATTTCAGGATGTCCATCTATCAATCCAACCTCCCTCATAAGGCTGTTGTGGGGATCAAAATGGGATTGCAAACTTGGACAGATACCTATCTGATAAAGTCATAAATTGGGTCTCAAATTGTATGGATTTCTAGTGAAATATCTAGAAGCTACTTAAGTCTAAATATCCTACAGACATCAGATCCTCTTCGTCTTGGAAGCTAAGCAGGATCAGCCCTGGTTAGTTCTTGGATGAGAGACTTTGTAGGCTATATTTCAAAGAAAGGAATTGGCAAAACCACCATAGAGTATTCTTTGCCTTAAAAAAACATGTGAAATTCATGTGGTTGCCGGAAGTCAACAGGCAACTTGAAGACACACACACACACGGGGGGGGGGGGGGGAGATTTAGAAACTAGGAATGAGTAGATTTATAGTAGTCAGTTTTGTTGTGTCATTGATAAGCTACCCTTTTCCTGTTACAATCATAAGTAGTGCAATTAGGCAAACGTAGTATGCAGCATAACAGACACAAATTGAAGAATCTTGCTTTTAGAAACTAAACAAATAAATGAATCTAAATCTCTCAGTTAGAACCTTTAGTACACATTTGCACTAGTGTACATTTGAATCTTCTACCATTCTGATTTTGGCACTTTATTCCAGTGTAAATGCTGCACAATGATGTAAGATGAACAGTGCTGGCACTAATTCAAATTTGGAATTTTTCATATTTGCATCACAGAAGGTCAGGGGCTGGAGAAATCTAGGCGGGTTACAGACCGCCAAATAGTACGTATACAATACGTACTAGGGTTAGGAAGGGGCGGTGCTTCCGTACCCCCCTAACCCTAGTACGTATTGAATACGTACAAGATGGCGGCGCCCTGTTCATACGGGCGCCGCCATCTTTACGTATCGGACGCTGAGCGTCCGTACGTGTCGCAGCCTTTATGACGTAGCGAGTGCGCCCCTGGCGCCTCGCTACGTCACAAACGCGACTCAAAAAGAAGCTCCATTTTGGAGCTTCTTTTTCGGTCTGTGCGGGAGCCGCGCCGTCTGAAGGCTCCGGCTCCCCCGCGGACCTACCGGTGGCGGCGGTCTGTACCCCGCAGCAAAGCGGCGGTCTGTACCCCGCCCTAGATTCTGAAAAACTGTAACTGGTCTAAAACAATATGTACAGGTATGTTTCTATAATTTTGTAAGGATGATGTGTACAGGTATGTTTCCATAAATTTGTTGAGGGTGCAAATGTTCACATTGTGAGCATTGTATTCTCTGTGTCTAAAGATGTGGCTGTTTAGCTGTTGACAATGTATTTAACATGAGATCAAATTATACATTACATACCAGTGCTTGTAACATTGCTCTAACAATGCTTTTTAAACTCGAAAGCCATGAGGCAAAGTGTTGGAATCACAGATGTGAGGAAGAGAGAGGAGTGTTCACTCTTTTCCTCATCTGTTTTTTCTCCATTGCACATAACATATTAGAATGCAAACTCAGGTTTGCTTTGGGAGGAAATACCAATGGGAGGAGATACACAATAAGAAGAGTGTGGGAGAAAGTGCTAGGTATCTATATCAATTACCCCATCAGAATTGTCTCCTTCCCAAATAACTTTGCCCAGTTTAGAAATGGTATTTAGCCTGTTATCATATACGCATGTGCAGCTAATATGTAGTTTACTCTTTAGATAAATTCAGAAAATATAAAATATAGTTTCTCAAACTTATTTGTAGGTCAAAGGTGCATAGTGAAAGAGATAATATCATGTGTGAAACTGAGTTATTGGCTGAACTTTACACAAAATACCTTTTCAACTCTGCAGAAAAGCACCGTACTGGTAATATTTTTACAAGAGATGAACAAATCCATCTGTTTCTATCTATTTCTCATTTTTCTAGTCTTTAGTTTATTTTGTCTCAATTCTGCATCATTTTGTGGCTTCCCCACTCTCTCCCCCCAAATTGTATTCCTTTTCCTGTGCATTTCTTCTCACATATTCATTTTTGTATCAAATTTTGTGTAATATATGCATTTTACAAGTGTTTTTCTCTTATATAATGCTTGTTGTATGCTTTTTGAAATGAAAATACTAAAAGAAAATTGTTTCTGTTAACATATAGATTTAGCCACATGTTTTCACACTGAAAAATTCTGAGAAGTGCAAATACTGGAAGATTACTGAGGTCTTGTTCAGATACTGAATTGAGAAGTTTAAAATTTTAAAGTGCCTTTCAAAATGTGGACTGAATATAATTCTTGTCCTTCCCTATATTTCATAGTTCTTCACAACGGTCTTCTTTTGTCATGTACTGTACTTTTATTTTATTCTGTGTATTCTTTAATATGCCGTTGATTAACTAGAAAAATTAATACCAAGCAGGAGAAATCATATACCGATGTATCAACCCTATCTGTTTCTGAGGAAATTTCCCCTTCTCCAATGAATTATAGTTTGATGTTGGAACTCACTCCTGCAGTTTTTCTATTGAAAAATGTTGCCGACATTTCTGAGACTCACATGGTCTGATGCATATTTTTCAATCACTCCTATATCAGTAATAATAAACCCTCCTAATGTTCAGGGAAGATTTGGTCTTTCATAACCAAATATTACCCAGATTTTGCTTCCACACCCCTGTTGGAGAATTAACAGAACTGATGGAAACAAAACCAGAAAAAAAGTGTGTTTGCTTTTTGTATGGATGCAAGTATTTCTTATCTAAGGCATGGGACAGACTGTCCAAAAAGGATAGTTTCCCGGTACCCAGCTTTGGTCCGTGGGGAAGCCTCCAGACCACAGGACTTCTCCACGGACCAAAAAACCCCGTAAAAAGCAGGTTCTTCTTGTGGCGCCATTATGATGCTGCAGTGCACCAATGGTGCATTTGCAACATCACCATGGTGCCATGAAGCGCGGATGCTAGGCGTCCATCAAGTAATGATGGTGGCGCCCATCTGTACAGGGCGCCGCCATTTTGACACCCTCATCACTTGCGAGGGGAGAGAGGCGTCTAGAAGCGCCACCCCTCGCATGTGACAAGGGTGTCCTGTCGCGCCCGTCTGGACTGGGCCTAAGTGAAATCTATGGAATTCATGGGGTTGCCATAAGTTGACAGGCAATATAAAGACATGTTAGGGTGGGTGTATCTTTGCATGAATACATTTGAGGTGTACATTTATATTTTATGGGCTACATTTGACTTGAGTAAGATACATATGTGTTGGTTTCGCCAAGCTGCCACTATAAATACAAGCAGAAAATCCTGAGAAGAAAACCAGTTTTTGCTTACAGCGTTCCATCTTGTCCAAAGTTATCTCAACTACGGCAGCAGCAGTGCCATCATGGCTAGATAGGCAAAATAATGATGAGGTGAAGGATTCTATGGCACTATGGGTCAAAACCTGTTTAGAAAAAAGAAAGAGACTCTGCACTTCCATAGAGGAAGCTGAAGCATAGCTTTGAAAAGTTCTCAATCTAGAGCCATTTAATTAGAAAATCTAAGAAAACTTCTAATCAAAACCACCCTGCTAGTCTTTATTTCAGGACTGAACTAATTCTATCCAATTGTTTCAGATTTTTCCTCCTTCTGTATACTGTATGTTGTTGCCGTGTGCCTTCTCTCCATTAGCTTCTGACCAACTACTATACACTGTTACTCCAACCACAACTCCAACTATAACTCTACACTAACTCACACATGACCTGTCTCTTGGCCCACTTTATATAGGAGGGTGGTTCTGGGTCATCACTCTGCACCATATAGCATGATGCAAGCTTGCTGTAACTTTTCCTCATGTCATGTGTCCATGACTCAGCTATCTGTGTCTGTCACATAAAATACATGTCCCTCCATGTCACCTGTCACTCAAAATATTTTTCTTTTGTTATAGTCACAATTATTCCAACAGAAAGCTGAAATGTAGGACATGTCCTGGAAAGGAAGGACATGAGTCCTGGTGGCGCCGTGGTTAAATGCCTGTACTGCAGCCACTCACAAACCATAAGGTTGCAAGTTCAATACCAGCAAAAGGGCTCAAGCTCGACTCAGGCTTGCATCCTTCCAAGGTGGCTAAAATGAGTACCCAGATTGTTGGGGGCAATTAGCTTACACTTTATAAACTGCTTAGGGAGTGCTTAAGTGCATTGATAAGTGGTATAGAAATGTACTTGCTATTGCTATCTGGTCACTCTAGTTTTATTACCGAAATACATTTATGAAGGGCTTTCTTAGAAAAGCTGTGGGTTTTGAAGCATGCCACCCAATATTGATGATGGCATACATAGGCACTGTTTCCACCTCCGTCTTTAATAAATACACTATGTTGAATACATAAGTAAGGTGAAGTGTACAATCTATCTTACTATATATACTTGTGTATAAGTTTTGAAATTTTAGTCAAAAAATTAACCCCCAAAATCTGGGATTGACTTTATCCATGGGTCAATGTGAATTCTCTGCTTGAACCCTTACATTTTTTTAAAAAAAGGAGTACAGTGATGATGAAAGACGGGAGCTTAGTCTGTCCTGGGAGCACCTAAAACATGCACCTATACCCTCTACTCTCTCTGCCATGCCACAGCTGCTGACCTTTTTGAATGGCTGGATGGGAAAATGGTAATGGTGGCAACACTTTGGTGCTTCTCCTTAAAGGAGCATCAGAGAAATCAAGCTTTGAAGGCTCTGAATAGGACATTTGTGTATGTTAGCTTTTCCAACCATTGTTAGCTTTTTCAACCAGGCAAAGTTAGCATATTAAAGCTAAAAGCTATAATTACTCGTAATGTAGTTACCATTGTCTTTGCTTTCCCTTTTCATCCTTTTTGACATGTGCGTGTCTTCTTAGCTTCACCTATGCCTGGTTGCCTCCTCTCCCAGATTGCATGGCCACAATTTATGGTTGTTCTCTCCTCATCCAGCCAGCCTTTAGGCTGAGCACACTTTGCTTGCTGGAATTTTGTAAGTTCTTTAGCATCATTTTTTCTTTGTTCTTTACTTCCTTTGTTACATACCCCTACGTTTTACCCTCAACTTGTCTTTGGGTCTTATCAAAATCCATAATTTTTGGCCTTCAAACCTGCCCTCAACCTATACATGACATTGATTTATAGTCGAGTATATATGGTATTTATTTATTTTGTTTTTTTAAAAAATACAACACTAAAAATATACTTGGCCACACTGTTGTAAAAAAACAAGATGCCATAAATTGTTCACATTGTAAACAGACTAGTATAATTATGTATTTTCAGGATAGTTGTTCTTCTAAATCCCATAGGTAATATTGTCACAATCATTCTTGGCCATCAGACAGGTATTTAACAGTTGAGTCCAGGTTGTGTAGGATAACAGGAATACTGTTATGCTGAATCTCTCTGCTGCTGGGATGAAATGAGTTGTGACATAGCAGTGAAGATTAAATTTGTAACAGATAGAGCACGTCTGAAACACTAGCTTATGATTTCACAGTGGCATTATGAGTATTACTGTAGTATTTAAGCTGTAAGAAAGAATGCTTGTCATTAGGATTTGAATTTTATAAAATAGGATTTTATTGTCTTTCAAAGAGCCATGACAGAAGTTTGCATGAGCCAAGCACAACATTTCTGTTGCTGCTATGTTACTGTTGGCAAAGTGTTGCTTCACTGTCCCATGTACACAACTGAGTTATTTTAAAAAGAGGCAGGCAATTTTTGTTTTATTTCTCCAAGCAATCACTGACCTTACTGATTAAAAGAAACACCGCTAGTGAACTTGCATATTTTAACCAGTGTGATGAGCAAAAAAGGTTTTTTTTTAAATCTAACATTTTATTCTTCAGCTCGTGTTGTAGGATTGCATATTCACGAAAATCCTCAGTCTTTACATTTTTATATAGAAGATTTTCAATTACTTGGTTTCTGATTAATAGACTTGCCATAGGTCAGCCAGCTTGATGGCAAATAACAGCTTTCCATAAAAATAAACAGCTCTCCTTTTAATATTTTAGCCTTAGATTCAGCTGTTATCCTTTAAAAAAATCTGATGCGGCATTGACAATATTGCTGTTATTGTGTCTTTATTAGTTTGTGAAAGAATTGTTGTATATTACATTTTTGAAAGTGGGACCCATTTTGAAAATGATCTCTCCTTCTCCCCTCCACCAGTAGCATTAAACATGCTACTATCCCATTATTGTGATGTTTTCAGGCTTTCTTGTAAGATAAATTTCTCTCCTTAATAAAGACATAAATCATGTATTTCCCCCCAATATGTTATAGTGCCATCTAACATCACATACGCAGACTTCCATTTGTACTTCCTCCTCCTCCTCTCCTTGGAACCCACTTGCTCCCTCTCTCAATTTTCTTTGCAGATTTCCAAGCACACACAGCTCTCAAGTCTTTTGAAGGAACACAGTGGGACACAAGGGAAGGGGGAAGCTGTTTGAGCAGCACTGTCTTGACAATATACATTAAAAGATGCACATTACAGGATAGTATCAACATATGCTTACTCAGAAGTCAGTGCCACTATATTCAAAAGGGCTTATTCCCAACCAAGTATGCCTTGGAATGCAGTTGTCTTCACTTACACACAAATACAAGGGGCTGCTCTTTCTTAGTGTATGTGATTGGTGAATTACGGTTTTAAAAATTAGCATTGCATATCTCTTATTGATAATTAGTAAGTTACACACAGGTGAATTATGCAGAAAATACCATTTAATTTGTTAATCAGTCAAAAGACTTTTAGGAACTGACTGCAAGAGTATGTAAACAATCTGCTGGTTGACTGATTTTTACCTTTTGCCTTTTAAATACAATTGTTTTAAATAGTTTTAATTCTATTGGTGGTTGAATTGCATTTTTCACAATGATTTCCTTTTAAGTTTTTTTTTTTTTTTTTTTTGCTATGTCTTTG
Organism: Sceloporus undulatus; assembly: GCF_019175285.1. NCBI lineage: Eukaryota > Metazoa > Chordata > Lepidosauria > Squamata > Phrynosomatidae > Sceloporus > Sceloporus undulatus. Next base: position 164,889,950 of record NC_056526.1, on the reverse strand, counting down.
TGTTTTTATATGTCTTTGTTTTAATTTTTATACATTTTACTATCTCTGCTTTTAGGAAAAGATGGGATATAACATTTTTATTATACTCATCATTTTAATAATCTGTCTTCCCCCCTCTCCGGATTTGTGACTATAAAGTACTTTCAGATGTAATTATGACAGAACTGATGTAATAACTTCCCAGTGAATCCCGGATGTTCCAGTACAACATAATTGTAAAACTTACTATAAAACACTACTTATTCTGTTTGGGGCAACAGAATCTTTCAGTGACTCCATCTGGACTTCAACAGGTTAATTCTTCAACAAGGGTTGGATTTTATGTTTATATTTTCTTAGCCTTGGTCAGGAGAACTGAGTTTGCTTGCTCTTGTGTTGTGCCAAAGTGATAGGGTTTCATTTGTTTGAAAATCTAGCACATCCCAAGAGGTTACCTCGGTGTAGATTTCTTTCTCTCTGTATTAAATCGCTTATTGTCGCAAAACGACTAGTGCTGCTGTGCTTTGAAAAGGACTTCTAAGAAGGCTTTCAGGGGGAGGGGAGCTTCTGTATTTGAAAGGTTTTTCAACCCTGCAGACTGGAGTACAGTTTGCAGCTGTTTGACTTGTGACAGTGATATGGATCCAATTGTACACAGTGCACTAAGCAGCCATGGATGCAGCTGGAATAGAAGTTATAAATTTTAAAGCAATGCTGATTTTGTCCATTAATTGGCTACTAATAAAAGGAAACTCAACTGTTTCTAACTGTGGGAGCCTGTAGCTCTGTATCTGATAACAGGAATTCATACACATTACACAGTTTTAGTGATTCAGACCACGACTAATTGAAATATGAGGCATAGTGATCAAATTTAGCTTTACCAGCATGCACTCTGGTTTGGGACTGTATGGCGACAAGGTAGCATTTATTACTTATTCTCCATAACAGTTCCTGATTGAAATATCTAGCTATGTTGTCAGCAGAGGCCCAGCTGGGTTTTGGAGCAGCTAATTAAGTCATTAAAAGACAGGTCAAACAATATTCACTCTTGCATACTAAACTGCATGAAAATCTGCATTATATTCTTTAATAAGTCAAGAATTCAGTGTTAAAGAGTGTTGTTTTATTAAGAAAGATGTTTATTGGATTTGGAGTTTGACTAAAAGAGGCACTTTGAAATAATGAAATAAAAGTTCCAGACTTTGTTTTAAACCAAATTTATTCCACTAATGTAATGGGCAACATTTACATTGTGATTGCATGTATATCTATTTGGATGTAAACTCCATTTTACTGACGGGCAAGGCCTCTGAAGCCTTCCTTACTTTTTTGACAGATACATAAAGAAGATGTCTTAATATTGAAATTTGTGGTGTCTTTAAATAACACGTACATCCACTGAGGAGAAATAACAAACACACATTTTGGATAATACCAGGGAAAATGATGGTCAAAGAGATAATCATGTTAACCTGTTTCAGCATAAAAAGGAGAAGGAAAAATAACTAACATCTTTCTCAATAAACAGTTTATTTCAGCATAGGCTAAATCACCTGAAGTGGGCTATAGTCAATGAAAGCATATATTGAAATAAATTAGTTCATCTTAAAGATGCCAAGGAACTCTTCTTTCTCTCTCCCATCTTTTTATATGGGGAAAATGATGTCAGACTGATCAGATTTTGTGTGGCTTCATTTCAAACAAAGTAGTAGCATTAAGGGAAATAAACCTTTTTGTAAGGGAAATTCTTGCAACCCACCATTCATTGAATAATCTCTGAACTCACAGTTATGAAATGGGCTTTCTTTCTTTCTTTCTTTCTTTCTTTCTTTCTTTCTCTTCTTTCCTTCCTTTTTTAAAAATAGTGTTTGAATGCTGCTGCCCTGTCATAAGACACACTTTTTCTTTCATGGGCAAACACAACCTGAGAAGCCCTGAAAGCTTTCATATGAAGAAATTCAGAAATTTATATTTACTTTCTAATATACAAAGCAGTGGGAGGCAAGTAGTAAACACATAGACCAAATACACATTTGGGAATAAAGTCTTTCTTTCTTTCTTTCTTTCTTTCTTTCTTTCTTTCTTTTTCTTTTTATGGCCAAATAACCAGAGCTGCTTCTATGGTTCACAAAAAGTTAGAACAATAAAATAGACTATTACAATAGAAGATAAAATCTCAAACAATATAGAATAATAAAATCAAAGGAAAGGTGGGACCTGAGGGCCACAGTAAAACCCTAAAAATACACTTTTAAAAAGCCAAATAGTTAAAAGAATAACTGTACCAGCATCTGCACTGTAGAAATAATCTAGTTTCACACCACATTAATTGCCATTGCTCAGTGCTATGAAATCCTGGGAACTGTAGTTTGCTATGGCAGCAGGGCTCTGCTGAAATAAGCAAACTACAATTCCTAGAATTCTACAGCATTGAGCCATGACAATTAAAGTGGTGTCAACCCGGATTACTTCTGCAATGCACATGCAGCCAAGATTTTCCATCTTAGAGAGAATAAACAGAAATTCACTTGGTTCCAAGAAGACCACCTCCTCCCTCTAATAGCCACATGCTTTCATTTCATGTGTTGAAGCACCTGAAGATGATCTTAAGAGCAGGTAGGTTCATAAAAGAAGGAGATATCACTCCAGGTAATCTGTTTGCATGTATTTTATGACTTTAACAAATAATATTATCACTTTCAAATGTGCACAGAAATAGACTGGAATAGCAAAGCATTGGTGTAAAATGATATATTTCCTGCTCCCAATGAATAGTCTTCCTGCTGCATTTTGGACTAGCTTAAATTTCTGGACAATTTTCAAAGGCCAGCCCACATAGAACACAATAGTAATCCAATCCTAAGGTTGTGAGAGGGTGGATAATTATAGTATTCTCTGTCCAGATAGGATCAGATCTAGTATATCAGTGTATAGTGATAAAAAGTGTACTTAATCACAGAAGCTGTTTGTGCCTACAGTGACAATGCAGGATCCAAATTCAATCAAAGTGTAATCCTTTACAACAGGCTGGACATTAGTGTTTCAGACAGAAGAAGTAGCCACTAACAGCATTTCCATCTTGTCTGGGTTGAGTCTTAGTTTCTTAGCCCACAGCCAACATGTTACCATACCCACACACTGTTTTGAACACCCATGGTTGTATTACTTCAACATTCTCTACATGGGACTGCCTTTGAAGCATATTTGGAAACTTCAGCTAACCCAAAAGACTGCAGCCAGATTGTTAACTAGAGCTAGTTACAGGAAGCACATAACTCCCTTGTCGCAATAGCTCCATTAGCTGCCAGACTGCTTCTGGGCACAATTTAAAATGCTGGTTATGACTTATAATGGCCATTCCATCCCCTCCACGCTGGAGGCTGTGGAGCTGGGATGGGCTGTTTGCTGTCCTCCCACTGGGTGAGACCTTGATGGTTAAATGTCACCATGGCAGGGTTTCCATGGTGCAAAATTACTGTGGGCATGGTTAAGGGCAGGCTTTGCCTGTCGCCCCCAGTAGGTCTCATTCCTGGATCAACCATTGATCCACCCACCTGCCATTGGTATAGTATGAAGTTTATTTGGTCGTCTAGGGGCCGGGTAGGAATTTTTCCCCCTTTTCTATGGGCTTTTCACCTACCCCATACTGTTTCCAGCAGCATTTGGGAAATTGGCTAGGGTGCTGTCACGAATAAATGAAATTTGGTTAAAAATATTTTGATTTTAATTGGATTTGTTTAACACTAATTGTGGCATAAAGGTTTGTATGGATCTCGGCGAGCATCTTGGACACCATTTTGGTGGAAGGGACATTTCTGGAAATGCCCTCTATGGGCCATGTGACCTGGGGGGTGCCAGAAAGAAATGGCCCTTAGGTATGGCTTGAAGAAATACCTCATCTATAATCTTTGCAGATTAGAAAGGGGGACTTCTGGTTAGGCTTCCTTATACGAACAACCCAGTTTTTGTTATCGTCTTTGATAAGCTGCAGAGGTGGTCTGAGGTAAGACACTGGATGCAGCTTCTCCCACACTTGATTCTTGTTAAGGTATTAGTTGCAGTTCCATTAAGAATTTAATAAATAGGTCAACATATGGCCCTGTTTTTACCCCTTACATCTTGTGTCTGGTCTCATTATTCCAGGGGTTGGGTAGCAAAGCCCTATATGGCTTGGGTCTCGGCTATTCAAAGATGAGCCTGCCTGAGCTCTAAGATCTTCAGAGGAAGCACTTCTTTTAATTCCATCACCTTCCCAGGCAGATTTGGTGGGAATTAGAGAGAGAGGGCCATGTCTCTGGATGCTTCTAGTTTCTGAAACTCTCTTCCTAGAGAGGGTAGGATGGCTCCTTCCATGTTGACTATTTGGCAGCAGATGAAGAACATTTTCTTCCAGCAAGCTGCTTGGTAGTTCTTTTTGTGGTGCTGTACAGTATTGCTTTTAATCTTTGTTTCGCAGCATTATTTTAAATAGTTTTAAAAATTTAGTTTAATACTGTTTTAATCTTATCTGTTGTGTATTTTTAACTATGTGTGTTTTTATTGGAAATCTCTCTATTTTTTCCCATTTCTAATTCCAGTTTGGAAAAAATGCAGGGTTATAAAGTGATGGCTGGATAGATTAGATGAAGAGCTAAAGATGGGCTTTAGTGCAACTCAGTCCCCATCTCCAAATGATCCCCTCCAAGAGTTTTATGTAGATGTTAAGCATTATGACAGATAAAGAGAACTCTGGGGAATAGAGTATATGTTATAGGAAGAACAACACTGTTTGCTGGGATTAACAAGCCAAATAGAAGTGGAACAACTACAATTCTGGACCCCCAGTACAGAGAGCTTATCCTGAAGCATACCATATCCAATAATTTAAAGTCATTGAGAAGTCAAAAAGAGCAGTCATATTTTCCCATCCTTCTCTTGGTAAAGGTCATCCCACAGGACCAAGGCAGTTCCAGTTCCAAAACCAGGCCTAAAATGTGACTTCGAATAGTTCTAGTAAATCAGTTTCATCAAATTTTCTGCTTGCTTCAGAACCAATGGATTCATATAGTAAGAAAGAAAAATCTTACTAAACATCAGGAAATTTCCTGATAGTAGGAGTTGTCTGACAGCGAAATAGCCTACCTCAGAAAGTGGTAGACTATCCTTTAATGGAGGTTCTTAAACATACATTAAATGGCCACCTCCCAGGTGTGCTTTAGGGGACTAGATGGGCTATCATCTCTTTCACCTCTATGAAGATTTTCATACCTGGCATAAACGTGATTCAAACATCACTGAAACATCCTGAAAAGGTGGAGAAAGCGCACGTGTCTGAACACCAGGTGCACTTTCCCAATTGTCATGAAAAAGTGGCTCCCTCCTTTGTGTCCCTGAATCCACTCCCCTTGCAACAATTCAGGGATGCTACAGGGAGCCACGTTTCCATGATGATTGAGGAAGCTCGCCTGGCGTTCAGATACGTGTGCTTACTCCACCTTTGAGCAATGTTTCAGGGACATTTGAGCCACATTTATGCCAGGTATGAAAATCTTCCATGAGTCTATAATTCTAAGTGACTGGTGACCATTCAGTTAAGCATCTTGCTCACAATGGGAATATTGACAACCAGTTTATAGCTGTTCAGATCTTCCTTGTCTGGGTTAGGCTTCTTTAGGAATGGTGTGATCCTCACTTCTTTCATACAACCTGGTTCCGTCACAACTCATTCAAGGAGGAATTTCCAGCTTCTGGTCTCAACAGGACAATCTGTCCATATCAGCTGTAATAAGCAAATGTCCTTGAACCTTCTTTAGAGGACTTTTCCATATCCATGAGTCTAATGTGTGTTCTCCCTTTGGACAATCTTTCAAAATATTCCTTGTCTTTCTGGGTTATTCTGATGTGCCCTAAGCCATCTTTGGCTATTTTGTAAGGTTCATTATAAAATTATAAAACTCAAGTAGAAAGTGGCATCAAGTAAGCAATGCAGTCCAGCCACAAATGTTTATATGGCTTTGAAGTATTTACTGCAGTATATGTAGCACTCATATCCCATTCCTTGCTTCTCTTGTATCCAGTAAACTTTTATAAATAGAATGGGACATTTTAGTTTTGGACATGTGCATGTTTTATATGCTGTCAAGTAAATTAGGAACATTAGAAGTTGTTTTACCAGGTCAGACTAAGCACAGTGTTGTCCATTGTGATTGGCAGAGGTCTCTGGAAGGTGTCTTTCACATCTTTTAAAACCTTTTTTTATAGGTATTGAAATAGAGGTAATCCATATACAAAGCAAATGCTTAATTTCTATGCATGGCTTTCCCTCATAATTGGTATCTAAGGCAATATCACTTGTGACAAATGAAAAATTGAGGTGTTTTAAAAACAGCTGGAAAAGTAGGATAAAACTAATCAGAACAAACCAAAACAGTTAGAGTGTATACTATAGTCCCAAAGTGTTTCATCTAAGCACCCATGTCTAACATGGAAAGGAAGTCCTTTGCCATCATCACCTTTTCATAATCTGCCATGATTTCAGTGGTGGAGCAGGGAGAATACCAAATTGAAGTAAGAGCTTTCTTTCTGGCAATTGACCTTCCTGAGTTCTTACTCTAATTCTAATACATCCAGGACTGCAACAAAAAATTACTGCAGATGTTAAGATAAAATATAATGAAATAAATTTTGGAAGATACAATTCATGACTAAAAAATTATAGTACTTGTAAGATGAAGAGTTCAGATAGCTGAATGAAACATTATCAGGGCTTGAGATCTGCAAAAGTATATAATTAACTACAATTAAGGTGTCTGTTTCTATGCTGTTCACATGGGAATGAACTCTATGGAAAGACTGTCCGTTTTATTTTCGATTGTCAGTTCAGTTCATGACCTGAATACTTATATGCAATTTCTTGTCTAGTCATCATCATCATCATCATCATCATCATCATCATCATCATCATCATCATCATCATCA
>NC_056526.1:164878522-164883001 GCF_019175285.1 Sceloporus undulatus | reverse complement strand
ATTTATATAGCACTATCACTGTATGTGGTGCTTTACAGGTAATAGAATAACAAAGCAGTTTCCTCCACTCAGGTTTATGTCTTTGTTTCCCTATGAACTACCTTGTACACATTGGGTTAAGTTAAATGTAATGGCTATATTCAAACATGTCACTAAAATATAATGTTCTCATAAGTGGCCCATAGTTTGAATGGGAAGAGATGCCTTATTTTAAAGTGATGGTATAAAAACGCACCACCATTTGGACCACGGGCCACTGGCATGTTGGGTTCCCTGAGACTGGAAAAGTAATTATGTAGCTATTTATTCTCTGATACAGTCACAAAAAGGAAGCTTGATGTTTTGCTTCATGGTTTAAACTGACCACAGTTTATGTTGATGTGTGAAACATGCCAAACTCCAGCTAGATTAAACTGTGATTTAGTAGTCCAATCCAAGGTCAAATCATTGCTTCCTAACTTGTATTTTTATAATGTTTCAATAATTTAAATTAACTGCAGTTTGGACATTACTACCGGTAGGATTAATTTATACCCAGAAACTGATGTTTCTAGTCTCCTGAAGATTCCACTGTTGCAGGAGAAGAATACCAGTGGGTCTCCCAGCATCATTTAAATAACACCTAATTATGGTTTAACATTAAATCCAAACTGGGCCATTATATCTGAACTATGACATTTTGTGGGGACTTTTAAAAAAACAAATATAACAAACAAATATTAAAGTATAACTTAGAACAAATATATAAAACAAAAGGCAGCAATCATTCTATATAATTTTTCTTAGGTAATTGTCATAGAAACTTTGGCCCCATACAGACAGGCCGAAATAAAGCTGCTTCAGGTCACTTTGAAGGTATGCTTTTTAAATGATGGATGTATCCTAAGTGTCCCGAAGCCACACCAAAGCCACAATCCAGTCCTAAGGACTGGAATGCAGCTTTGGCGCAGTTTCCAGACTCTTAGGATGCATGCATCATTTAAACAGCATACCTCCAAAGTGACCTGAAGCAGCTTTATTTTGGCAGTGTGTATCGGACCATAGTTTCTGTGGAAAAGATGATAGCATGCACAAGCTTGGGGTTATTTACTTATACCTAATCTATTCTCTATATTAGGACAGTATCTCCAAACCTGGACAATATCTCACTTCCATGATTTGGAGGGGAATACAAGCCCTATTGTCATCTCTACCCCACCTATACCTAGTCCATTTTATGTTCAGATAAATGAAGCTTTGTAAATGTTACCTTTTGGAACTATAACTGTGGCCATGCTTGCTGATGCTTCGATCAAATCAGTTTTCATCTTCTAAAACATAGTTTGGAGTATGAGAAATGTTATGGATGAACCAAACTGTTGGCAAAACCTTGAACCTATTTCTGATCAATGTAATTAGGAGTCCACACATTTAAGGAATAATAGCAGTATGTAATAGGTTCCTATGGACATTTGCTGACCTAAATCCAATTGCAACTCTCTACTAGAACAGAACTGTAGAATCAACTGTTGACAGCTATAAAAATTGTATTGTTTCAACTGGCATCTTCTAGCTTGAACTAGTAAGTGCACCCAGGTCATGATTTTATACACCTATCATTTTTTTCTAAACAAATAAAACATGATACTCTTTAGATATTCCTTTATACATTCCTTATAGGATGATAATTTCATCTTCATTGTTTCTTTTTATTATAGCTTTAGATTTGTTTAACCCTCATCAAAGTAGATGGGATATTTTATCATCCAAAACTGAAAAGTTAACACAGAACTAGCTCTACAAGATAGGCATATAATGATGCTATCATCTAAAGAGTTGTAAGAACCTAAAAATAATCCTGTCCTTTATTCCAGTAGATAGGGTTTGCAAGAGATCTGTATGGCACAGTACTAGTTCTTGAAAACAGCATTAATATATTCTGAAAGTTACACTAAAAGCCTACCTTCACTCTTCTAGGTGTGATTAAACATTTTCATTAGTTGTTGGAGCTAACACTTATTAGCACTGCACACAGGGAGGTGTAGGTGGTACTCCTTGTGCACCCCCCCCCCCCGAAAACCCTATGAGGAGATATCAAAAGTGTCACACAGGCAGGACAAGTGCACTAACAGAGAGATAGATAGGAACCAAAGGAAAACACACTTGCAAGAGCAGCTGAGGGCAGTAAAAATGATGAAGCAAGCAGTAAACACTCTCAGAAAGACAAACCCCATCAGAAGCAGCACCACACATAAAATAGGGACATGGAATGTGAAAAGCATGAGCCAAGGGAAGCTAGACATAGTGAAAATGGAAAGGCAATGCATCAACATAGCAGTACTGGGATTAGGTAAGTTAAAATGAACAAGAATGGGCCACTTTGATCAGACAATGTACAGTACTCTACTCAGGGAATGAAAAGCCAAGAAGAAACAGGGTGGCTTTCATACTAAGAAAAGATGTTGGAAAAGCAGTCAGAGGATACAATGCAAAATCAGACTGAATCATCTTATTAAGGCTCTACGGGAAACCTATGAATGTCACCATAATTCAAGTATATGCATCACCCAGTGAGGCAGAACAAAAAGAAACTGACAGATTTTATGAAGGATCATAGGAAGAAACTGAGAACATTCCAACACAGGATGTCAAGATGGTCATTGGAGATTGGAACACAAAGGTTGGAAGTAAAGAAGAATCAAAATGAGTAGTCAGATTTGGACTACGCAAAAGGAACGAAGCAGGTGAACATTTGATAGATTTTTGTGAAACCAACAACTTATTCAGAGAAAGGTTATACACATGGACATCACCATATGGTCAACACAAAAACCAAATACATTACATAATTGGAAGTAAAAGATGGCGAAGCTCCATACATGTGGCCAAGACTAGACCAGGTGGTGATTGTGGCACAAATCACGAACTACTAATTTCAAAAATAAAAGTAAAACTCAAGAAGAGAACAGAACCAGTCATCATACCAAAATATGATTTAAACAACATTTCCACAGAATTCATTGACAATATAAGGAAAACATTTGCAATACTAAGAATAATAGAGTGCAAACTGGAAGAGCTTTGGTCTGAAACCAGGGACATAATAAAAGAAGAATACATAAAGACACTTCCAATAAACAAAGGGAAAGTGAAGAAATGATGGATGACAGATAAAACATTAAAAACAATAAAGAAAAGAAGAGAAATAAAACAAAAAAGAGATAGGAATAAACTAAGAACCATGAATGCAACAGTACAACGGTTAGTATACAAAGATAAGGAAAATTACTACAACCACAAATGTAGAGAAAGAGAAGACAATAACAAAAAGGGAAGAACAAGAGACCTATTTCATAACATTCAAGAAATCAAGGGAAAGTTCAAACCAAGGACTGGGATGCTCTATGACAATAAAAATAACATAATTCAAGACCAGGAAGGAATAAAAAACTGATGGATGCAATACTTCCAAGAATTATATAAAAGAGATGACAGAATTAAGGAGACAAAAAACAAAGAGCCATATGAAGATGAATCCCAAATTCTAAAAACTGAGGTAGAAGCTGCAATAAAAGATATGGCAAAAAACAAGACTCCATGAACAGATGATATTCCAATAGAAGTATTGCAATCCACATTGACAGAGTCAATCTAGTGCTAACCAACATATGTAAACAGATATGGAAAATAAAATGATGGCAGATTGGAAGAGATCAGTATACATCCCCATTCACAAAAAAGGAGACACAAGAGACTGCAGCAACTATAGAACCACAGCACTAATCTCCCATGCAAGGAAAATCGTGCTCAAAATTCTGTAACACAAACTCCAACCATACATGGAGATTGAAATCCCAGTGGTACAAACAGAGCTTAGGAAAAGAAGAGGCACCAGGAATCACATTGCAAATATACGATGGCTAATGGAGCGTAGTTCCAAAAGAAAATCAGCATGGTGCTTTATAGACTGTAGGTACCTATTTCTGTGCAAAAGTAATGTTGTTGCTCAGAAAATACATTATCTGCTCCTAGAACTGTGGGTTTTTGCACTGAAAAACTATGTGCGCAAATGAATTTTCCCAACTAAGGATGCTGTCACACTGCATAATTAGTACAGGCCCGTTACAAACGGGCATAACGTACGGACTGGGTCCGTATTAAAATTAGAAAGGGGCGTCACTTCTGGACACCCCTAACCCTACTATGGACTGAGTCCGTACAAAATGGCGGTGCTCGTTTCACTCGGGGGCCACCATCTTTATGTAGCGGACGTGCTGCGTCCGCACATCGCGCGGCGCATATGATGCTGCGAGTGTGCCGTTGGCGCCTCCTGGCATCATATCCGCACCGCAAACAGAAGCGCCATTTTGGCGCTTCTTAATTGCAGCGCGGAGGAGCCTCGCGGTTTGGAAGCTGGGGCTCCTCCGTGCTGCAAATGGCAGTGGCGGCAGATTGCCCCTTCTGGGCGGTAGGTAACGCGCCATAGTTTGACACCACTTT
>NC_056526.1:164700069-164878512 GCF_019175285.1 Sceloporus undulatus | reverse complement strand
ACCTGTCATGGCTTCATGCTATGGAATCCTGGCTTTGTCATTTGTTCTTGCACCAGAGCTCTCTGACAGAGAAAGCTAAATATTTCACAAAACTACAACTCTCAGAATTCCATAGTATTTAGTCATGGCAGTTCAAGTGGTGTCAAACTGCATGAATTCTGCAGTGTAGATGCAGGTTAGGGCCCAACGTATGAATAGTATTTGAAAACTGAACAGACACCTTTATATTTTCTGGAGTGGAGAGAAAATTTACAAAATTGTTCATTGTTTCCTGCTGGAATAAAATGAATGTCAGTGTATATCCAATATCTTGAGTAGCAGGTATTTCTGAATGTTAAACATTAAGCTGTGGAAAATTTTGGCAGATTTATACAAAGAGCAACCACAAATATCCCATTGCTGTAGATCATCTATGCACAAAGATGCAATTGCTGAAAATCTTAAATCTGCAGATGCCTTGAGGACTGCTTTCTTGAGAGTAAGATCCACAAACTTAATAAAAAGTCTTGTGTGGCACCATGCTGCATATTACATATGTATTAATGGTAGTTCTGATAGGGATTAAATGTTGAACAAAATGTCATCTCCCCCCCCCCCCACTGATTTTACTGAAGTTTCAAATCCCTCAAGAGTGGGGACCGAGTGGCACTTGTGACTGATAGATGTTAATGTAATTGTAGAAATCAGTAGAGCTCTCAAGTATTTTTAATCCAGTTGTTAGACATGCAAATGAAGAATCTGCTTGTGTGAGTTTTTGAAAATTACACTTGTGATATTATTTATGCTTTATAATGAAACTATGACATGATCATAAGTTGCTATTTCTCTTTTTGTAAAGTGTCAGCAATTCAAACTGTTGAAAGATACTCAGTAATATCATAGTTTCTGAGAAATATCCAAGCACATTTGAAATCTGCTGGATATTTTATTTAAGTAAAATATTGGTAAACACATTTTAAAAAATCGGTACAGTATTTTACACTACTTAACAGAAATCAAGTTTTGCACAGCAGTGCATAGATTCTTTGTCTGAATGAGTTTTTTAAAACTGTCTGAGAACATTTTAAAATATCAGCTGTGGCATTTTCAGGTGTATCATATTTCAAATGCCTTTGTATTCAGTGCTTTTATGACCAGTTGCTTGACAACGTATAGATATAGTTACTCCTTGTGAACAATACCCTTGTGCAATTGCTTTTGGCATGATCTTTTTTAAACGCGTAGATGTAGATATATACAACAGACTTTAACTGAAAGAGAGTTTAAAAGGGCTTTGATGCAGTGAAATTGGTGTGTCAAAAGTTATGTTTCCATGCAAAATTCTTTTGACTGCATCTGTTTTACAAGCAAGGTTTTATTAATGAGTGTGTCTATTCTAATGCAACAGGAGTTCAGTAATTCAGTATCTAATTCATTTTTTCTCCATATGGCTAGCAATATTATGTGACACCATCACCTTGCTTAACATAAGTATCTTTACAGAATGGGTTGTCTGATGCTGTAGCTTGAAACAAACAATAATCCAAACTAAAATAACAAAACTTGAAGAAATTATTTTTGGTGTACTGTACAGCTTCCAGACTCTTCAGTCATCATGGCTAGTAGTCTTGCTGTGTGAAGGACTCTGAGAGTTGTAATGTTTCCATGTTGTGAATAACAACAATTCTTTGAAATGTCTAAGGAGATAACCCAGTCCCTCTAGCCACAGAGAATAGAACATAATAGGAATATGAAATTTAACACGGCATTGCTTTCTCAAGATAAACCAAGTACAGTGGGCCATGTCCATACACGGGGAATCTGTTCTGGTCACGCACACCCGTGTAAGGCAAAAATCGTGTATGCTTAAACCCCATTGAAAACAATGGGGATGGGCACGTGCACACAACATGGCATGGGTGGCATGGGGGTGCATGCCATTGTTTCTGCCACAGCTTGCCTCGCACGTAAGTTTAAAAAGCTGCATATGGCACACCTGCGTATGGCATGGGTACACTGTATGTATGTTATTTTATTAACCATTAACTGTGTATTCACATGATTTTGAATTGCTCATGTAATCCCTTTTCACATACAAAGAAAGATGACCATAGCTAGGATGGATGGCTGACAAGGCTTATGAATGGCTGACAAGGCTTATGAATCTTTAATGGAACACTGTGGGTATATTATTTGCCCCAAAATATTCAGTAGTATCCCCTCAGGGTTTTTTTTTGCTAGTGGGGCTACTGGCTATTTCAATTTATTTTCACACTCCTTGCAGCTTTTTCAGGCTTTGATTGGAATTTATTTCAAAACAGGAATGATTAAACATCCTAGGACTATTATTTCTTTTTTGAAGAAAGACTTCTGTAAACCAAAGAAAGAGATCTCCAAAGGTTAAAAAGTGTGTGTTCCTCCCAAATGCCTGAAAATGTGGCAAAATGGATCTCAAAGGCATCTCACTTTCTTTAGTTTGTGTATGGAATAATTGGAGTGTGTATGTGTACAAAATTACATCTAGCTTTAGGTGTATGTTATTATAACTGTGTAGGATCATTGTTTTCTCTTTTCTCAAAAATATGTCTTTGCCACTATCTGAGATGATACAATGAGTATACAGTTACATAAACTCCAACTGTTGCACTTAGAAGGGGCAGTCTCAAATAATCCTCTGTCACTCCACTTTATTCAGCTGCTTTTAAGATGTCCCAGTTTCTCTCACCTTCTCCCACTTCCCCCTTTGTCCTCAGCTTACCTCACTTGCTACAAAATGAGATCAGAATGCAAAATAAGTTTATATTTAAATATATGTGCAGCTTTCAACATCCAAGCAAAGTCTAAATGGTTTGAATAAAAGGATGGGATTTTTTTCTTATGTACTTTTTACTCCCTTGGGTTTCTACATTTGTTTGGATAATGTGCTTTGAGTTACTCTCAGTGTCATCTTATTGTTTCTCAAGCAGTTAAATGTTTCCAGCTAATGCATAAAACAGATTTCAGACCATAAGCTTATCCTTAATATAATTATTAAAGAAGGATTTCTTTTCTTTTCTTTTTACACTGGTAGAACATGTTTTCTGCTAATGAGAACAATCTCTTAGCAGCATTTAAATTTAGAAAATAACGTGAGACTAGTTTGTTGTTTGCTTGATCCAAAGATCTCATCCAGTGAAATGCCTCTAATTTGAATGTTTCTCCCTTGTTTTCAATGTCATTTATATCTCTGTGTGAGAGAGAGTGAGCAAGAACAAGAGAGATGGTGATGTTGCTGCTGCTGCTGTATTGTAACTCACCACTCTATTAATTTTGGAGGAAATATCAAATAAAAAGAGTTGCTAGTAAATGCAGAAATCTATAAACTTTCATGGCACATTAGACTTATGCCATCCATGGGGGATATCTGGCCCTCCAGATGTTCACCACTGCTCCCATCATTCCTCAAAACTGTTGTCTAGTTATGTCTAAAAATGACAGAAGTTGCAGTACAGCAACATCTGGAGGGCCAAGCATCCCCCAGTTCTGATTTAGGCTGTTGTGAGAGATGATAGATGTGCTTGAAATATAATCCTGATTAAAAATGCATGTGTGAAACTCCTTTGAATAAAGTGCGTGTCTGAGAGCATATTTACAGCTCTTTTATGTCAGAGGAGAAAGCAAGCTGTTACAAACCATGGCCCATTTTCAGTTTCTTCATAATTTCTTGAAAGCTTTGCTTTTCCAGGAGAATGTCTAAGTAGATGTAGTTGTGTTGAAGCCTAAACCTAACACTTAGTTCCAGAAAGCAGAAATAACTGGAAGAGCAGCAGGAGAAAAAGTTGTTTAGAGCAAAGAACTGAAGCTTTTGAAATCAGAAATTAATCACCCCAAATGCCCAGTTTTATTTACAGACGAGACAAAGAAGAATGGCTTTCTTGCTGGCCCCATTTTGAATAATCATGTCTAATTTTAAATAATGATCTTCACCTGGTAATTGTTATGGCTTAAAATTTGTATTTTCACCTCCTGCATGTCTCTATAGTATCTGTCAGCATCCCCATTCATCTGAACAACATAAATCACCTCTTGATTCCAGCCAGGACAATGATAAATATTTGCTGAATATGTCATTTGGTGATATGGTAGTGGGGGTGAATTCTGTTAGCTGTGAGGAATTGTGTTGTACATCATTACCATAAGGAAGTCAGAAAGGAAACCTACTTCTAGAAGGTAAAAGCTAAAGTGCTCTCTTTTCATATGTGTTTGGAAGAACAGATACTTCTGTATGCCCTCCAAAAATGTCTATAATAGTCCAGTGAAACACATGCTGGGAAGGCATTAATTTGTCCAGACTCACAAAATCAGGATCTGTCTGTATCTTGAAACTGACATATGTTTGGGTGTTTGGTAGCTTTCAAGTCCTTAATAGTTTAGGCCCAACCATGACTGCATAGTGTGTCATTAAGCAGTGCTGCTGGGTAATTTTTAAAAATTTTCCCCCACCATCCTTGTGCACTATTGCACAAACACACTGCTGGCAACAGCCTGCTGCCTAGATGCCATCCCATGGGATGGACACCCACTTTGATCATGTATACAATCACACCTGTGACCCTCCACCAGTACAGGGCATCGGAGCAGAGGTGTGCCCAATAAAACACTGACAATGCACAATCATGCCCCCTTCAGCCCCCCCCCCCCTTCACCCCATGCCTCATCTTAGATTTTCTAGTTTGTGTACATTGTACTTACAACCATTGGAGCTGTCACACTTTCCTTTTTTTTTTTTTTTTTGCATTGTTGCCCCAACCAGCAGCTCCGTCCTCTTTAAATGTGCACCTCCACCGGTGCATTTATATGCCAGTTTAGGATTAAGGTTAGGATGGAGCACTCCTTTCAAACAAGTCTTGTGTCAGAGTGTTTATATGCACTGTCGAAGGTTTGCACTTTCCCTGCTAGAGCGGTTTATTTTTGGTTCTTTTTAGTCTGGCTTTTTGCCCCTTAGAGCAGCCGTGGTCCAGTTTCCAGCTGCATCCAAGGCATGCATCATCTAAATTCCATGCCCCCAAAGTGGCCAGAAACTGCTTCTTTTGGCCAGTCTGTTTGAGGCCATGGTTAGAGAAATCTTGTACAAGCTTGGCTGTCTGTAATATTTTTGCTATTCAAGATTGCTGGGTTTTTGCAAAGAGAACACCAGTGATGCATAAAAAAAGACACATGTGGGTGTCTGCTAACAATGTGGATCTTTGTAGAAAACATACAGTAATTCTAATGCAAAAAACAAACAAACAAAACCCCGCATGTAATGAATAATTTTCTGAAACACTTCAGGATGTGTGAAAACTGAATGCAATTTTCATTTTTTATGCAGCAGCAAGAAAACTATGGAAATCAAACTAACTTGCAAGGATGAAATAGTCTAATGTTAGCACCCCTATGTTCACCCATGTTTCATAGACCAGATCTTCAAACTACCCCATTACAATCTCTGAAATCACACAAGAACTTTTTCCCCCCAAAACGTATACATCAGGATTTTATTTATTTAAAAATGCTTGTATTGTGTGGGATTCTGTATTGTACTGTGTGTATTTTCTGACTGAATTTCAGCATTGTGCATAGTATATATTTTTTTGCACATCCTAAGGAGTATTTTTGCATGTAGAATTAAATATGTTAACCAAACCTTCAGGAGCAGAAAATAATTCAAAGAAAGTTAAAATGAGACAAGATAAAACAAAACTTATTCTTATTGTGGAATGTTTCTGTATTGATCTCCCTGAATTCCATTGTCTCTTCACAGAAGAACTTCCAATTTCCTATGGACGGGGCCAGGTTTTTGATCATCAAAGTGCAGACATCTCTTTCTATGTGTTATGCTTTACTCAAAAATGAAATTAGAGTTTTTATTTTATCTTTGAACAGAGGCTAGATGGCTATCTGTCAGGAGTGCTTTGATTATGTATTCCTGAATGGCAGAGGGAGCTGGACTGGATGGTTTTTGTGGTATCTTCCAACCCCAGGATTTATATGTAACATTGACTGGAGCAAAATACATGAATGACTATGGCCAAAAGGTTTAGTGGGACAGTTTATTGGAACTGCTACAGGTGATCAGTGGGTGAAATCTGGGAACTGTGTCCTAAATCCAAATGCTAATCTCCATTAGAACAAGGGCCTGAATAGGGGGGCAAAAAAGCCTGCTTCTGGGCAGCTTCAGAGCACAGCTTTTTGATGATGAATGCTGTAAAGCTGTCTGGAAACCAGCTTCAAGCTGCCTGGCTGCCCAGATGTGGGCTGGATTCTGGGCACTCTGGGAGTGCACCACCAGAGCATGTTGAAGCTGACTTCTGGTCGCAGTGCAGTTGGCAAAGCCGTTTTTTTGCTGGCTGAAAAAGAAGTGACTATTTGCTTCTCCTTTTTTGGCTGGCTTCAAGATGGATTGTGGGGCCTCAGCGTGTGCTTGCCATGTCTCCAATCCAGCTTTGGAAAGGGTGGCTTTGGGATGGTCTGTTTTGCCCCTGTATCGATCAAATCAATTGCCAATTGGTAAATCATCACTTATGTAGACCCTGTATATTTAATAGGTTGCACTAGCAATTGGATTCAAACCAATGTTTACCATTGTATAGGTGGCAGTGTCATAGAGTGTCAAAATAGCAGGTCTAATTCTACATGGATTTTGAAAAGAGAGTGCAAAGGAAAATGACATTGGGGGACTAAAACATCCCATCAGAGTACATGAAAATTAAAGTTTTTTTGTTCCATGTTAAAACTGCTCCTCATCTGATCTGAGGAGGTTTCATACACTTTTATTAACTTAATCAATAGCACAAACACCCCTTGGATACACAGACAATTATGAAGAGGATTGATCAGAGGACAATCAGGAACAACACACAGCTCTTGATTGCTGAAGGACACTTAATCTGGAAGAACGATCTCTTCATAAGAGAACAAAAATAACTTGTACCAGCATCTTTGACTCTGTCACTGACATTTATGCTTTCATTTTGTTCCAAGTGGTTTAATTTCAGTTTTTTAAAAGTGAAGGACTACATGAAGAGCAGTTTTAGAGGTCTCCACTCTGTTTTACAACCCCATCATCTGCAATAGGGTACATTCCAAAACTAAATTCATAGTTGTACATGTGCTTACCTGCAAGTATGACCCACTTAATTCAGTGAGACATATTTCTGAGTAGACATACATAATATTCCATTATTAGTTTCCATCATAAATACTGAACACTTCTGTATTAGATTAAAAGCATTAAAAAGTATTTTAATTGTAGTATAATGACTTAATTTAATATTTGATGGTATCTCATTTGTATCAGCAAAGTGCCCTGCTTAGGCTGTCTTAGTTTGTCTAAAACATGAACTAAAACATTTCAGTGGAGAAGTGGAAAAATGGGCTTATCACAGATTCAGAGAAGCCTAAATTCACTATACCTCAAGTCATAGGTGCTTGGCTTGAGATATAGACATTATACTGATTCCTTGTGATGTGCATCTGTCATAAAGACCGATAATAATGCAGTTCAATGAGTGTATTAGATAGAAGGCTATGTACCATATAACAGGAAATCCTTCCACCTAGTCCATCACTTTCTCCCTAAGTCTGGGCTGTTGTGCCATCCTACAAGGTGAGCTTGGAGGTCAGGAAAACCCCATCACCTGATAAAGTAAGTCCAAGAGGTAGAAGACTATGAACTGGATTGGCTGGCTCATATTACAAAATAGGAGAAGGATTGCCAGATCTCCGGACCTGGTTCTGAGTCTCCAGTTTTCAGGGGACATCTCCAGGTAGAACATAAGGGTGCAAATTCTCCAATTTTGGCTGGTTCATATCCAGGCAAGGGGAAAGGGCTGGATGCAAATTTCCAACTCAGCTAGCAGAGTAGAAGCTTGCTATAAATAGCAAGGTTTAATTGATTATGCATTAACTTTTATTGTCCTCCTTCCCACCCAATTGCAGTAGCACCAGAACTAATCTCCCCTTTGTTTTTCATTCACCTTCTGGCTAGAAGGAAGTAGAAAGTTTATCCCATCTCTCTAGTAAGGAATGATTTCCTCATTTCACCTTGATATGGGAACAGCACCTTCAGCTAAGATTTCTCTCTTCATTTCTTAACAGGAAAATATGTTTTCTGTTTGTATGTGTTTGAATGACAAGAGATGAGCAATTGTGGTTGGCACTTAATGCATGTTGCTTAATGACATCACAAGGACCATCTCTAGGACTTAGGTTTTGGTCCATATAAACATCAGGCTTGATATGGTCCTTGGACCAACAACCTTAAATGGGAGTGATGGTTGAGACAATAAGATCTATGTGTTGATTAATAAGGGAAAATATGGGCAAGGAGATGACTATGCTTTCTTCGAACATATTCATGGGCTACCAGTCTGTGCTAATTTCTCTCTGTCTTGTATAACTCCAGTGTGTCATATTGCTGACCAACTCATTGAATAATGAGACCAGACACAGAGAACTGGGTTATAAAATGGGCGACTTTATTTAACTCAACTTATTTAAACTTATTTCTTCGAGAACTGCAAAAAACCAGGGAGGAGAACCTTGTGTAGGAACAGCTGGCAGATGGTGTGCTCCAAGACCAATTCCCCAGCTTCCAAAGGGCAATCCATAATTGGGTTGCTCCCTGGCCGGCCTGCATCTGGAAGGCCAACTCAAGACTCCCCCACTTAACTCACAAGACTTAAGTGAAGGTTTAAATCTCAAGCCAGCCCCAAGGGAAGTCTCTTTTCCTTCGCGTTTACTCGCAAGACCTAAACAGGTTCCAGAGACCTACCTTCACCCTTTAGGAGGGTGCCGAGGTGTTCACCAAAACGTTTCCCCTGCCTATGCATGGAACCTATTTATGACCACACCTATGCCAATTATCAAAGTCCTCAGCCAACAGTGTGGGGTAGACAAAAAACCCTTGGAAAGGGGAGAAAATTCCTACCCGGCCCAGAGGCGACCAGAATTAATTTTCACACTGATGTTGAGGCGGGAGTGTGGGCCAGCATTTGAATCCAAGTGAGAGGAGGTTGGGCAGGCGAGCCTCAAGCAGGCTAAACCCTGCCTCCTCCTCTCCCAACAGCCAGCAGAGCATGACTGCACCCACACTGCGAAATAATGCAGTTTGACACCACTATAACTGCCATGGCTCAATTGCTATGAAATCCTAGGATTTGTAGTTTGCTGTGGCACCAGAGCTCTCTGGTGGAGAAGGCTAAATATCTCACAGAATTACAAATTCCACAATTCCATAGCATTGAACCATGACAGTTAAAACAGTGTCAAACAGCTTTAATTCTGCAGTACAGATGGAGCCTTAGAGTGAATTTTGCCTGATCAGAATCTGAAATACACCAACTTTTGCCATAAAACTATTTTGTTTCCTTTATTGAAACACACACACACGCACACACACACACACACAGCTCACATACAAACAAAAAAGGAGCAAAGACAAAAGAAAATTATTTCAGTTTCCATTATATTGACCATTACTCTTACCTTCCCATAGTTTGGATACTCTTTCCCATTTTTCTTCATATTATTGTGAAGTTCTGTCATTTTTGGACATTGAAATCATATCAGATATAGCTAGTTCATGCAGCTTCAAACTCCACTCATCTGTTGTTGGAATAACATTGGATTTCCAATACTTCACGTATAACAATCGGGCAGCTGTAATCATGTACAACAAAATACTCACTTCATCCCGAACCAAATTATCAGGTATTACATCAGTTATATTTAACAAAAATAATTCAGGATTCAATGATTTTTTTTAAAGTGTGAGAGTTATGTTTTTGTGAATCAGTTTCCATTTTTTCTCTCCCTTTACTACATTGCCACCAAAGATGATACAAAAAGCCCCCTTTTTTATTACATTTGCAACAGTTTGTGTTACCATGTTTACCTATTTTGGCAAGCCTAGTTGGCATCATATACCATCTAAAGAAAAGTTTATAATAATTCTCTTTTAAATTATTACATTTAGTAAAACAAGGTTTCTTTTCCAGACATTCTCCCAGCTGATCATAGGTATTTCTCTCCCTATGTTTTGGGACCACTTTACCATGTTTGTTTTAACAGTTTCGTCTATCATCTCTATACTTAACAAGAATTTATAATGTTTTTATTAGTTTTGTCCTATTCCGCTAGATGATATTATCAAATTCTGTCTCATTGCTTTCTATACCATCTTTAGATATGTCCCTTTTCCAGTCTTCTCTGTTTTGCAAATGCTTAAACCAATTGATCTGGGAGTCCCCTTCCAATATTTCTTCTCTTTTTAAAACTCTTGTATTTCCTCAAATTTTTTAAAGATATCATCATATCTCAACCAATTATTTGTTAGTTTTTCTCTCTCTTATGAAATGCCATCTGGACAAATGTCTATAAAGATATTTCATTATTTATTTCATGAACTATTTTTCATGTTCTTCTGTTGTTTGCCCCAGGTGCTGGCCTATAGGACCATAAACATCAAGTTTGATACAGTTGATATTATCATTAGCTCCTTGTCTAATCCCAGTATAATCATATACTGATTAGTATATTCATCTAACATTGTTCTTTATATTGATTATCTGTGTTGAGGGCTCTTTGTGTTACGGTCTTATTTCCTTTTGCCAAGAGTTTTTTAGTTTAGCATAACTCTAGCAAACTTTTTAAAAATGATAGTGACCATAGATTATTTATTTATTTATTTATTTGCCCCATAGAAGCTATCAAACCACTGGTATAGAACACAATATAATCTACAGAGTCTAATTTATGTCACGTCACAATACTATTGTGAATTTCAAATATTTAGTTCTCAAGGAGAAAAAAAAAAGATTCATGAGGAATGCCCAATATATTTCTTTGTTCCTATCTAATCTGGGATTTGTGATATCAGATATGCATTTAGAAATCTTTACATTTGGTGTAGACTTTGACACTTAAATAAATTGTATAGATAAAACACATTAGCCTTTAGTCAATTAAATTGTTTATACTGTTTGTATTTTTTTTTTTGCATGTTGGTTTAGTTGTTTGCTGGACACATTGTTGGCAAATAAGGAATACATAAACACAAATTGGAAGTGTGGGAGTAGGAACTAGATAGAGTTCTGCAGTTTGTAACCCACCTGGAGAAAATATTTCTCTGATGTTTGTCTCTATCCCCATGTGGAGAGATTTTCAGGAGTCAAGGACAAACCTAGGTTAAGTTCTGTGATTGGCAGCATGGACATAGACAAATGGATTTAATATCACCTTGATCTAGAGACAGCAGTATAAAGAATATATGCCAAATGTGCTTTGCATTTAGAATAATTATGCCATTTATGGTGGTTGACAACCTTTAATTAACTCATTTTTTTTTAAAAAAAGAAAGGAACAAAGGGATGTGGGATTCATCATTTTTAGTGAGTTATGGAGGTTATAAGTTATCAGATGCCAGAGGCTAGGACCACTAGGTAGGAACTGAGCATGCTTACCTATGCAACACTTCATGGACTCAACTTTAATACAATGTGCATTTAGGACTTGAGATTTTTTTTTTAAATTCAGTAAGTATCCTATAAGGGATATTGATGTAAAGGAAAGTATTTTTCTATACTAGGTTTGAGAAGAAAAGAGAAAAAAGAAAAGAAAAAAGATTTCTGTTCAACTGTAACAATATATTGGAATACATTAGTTGACAGATAAATATATTGTTGTTTATTAGCTGTTGTGTGGCCTGTTTCAGTTTATATTCACTCATAGTAAAGTCCATTTAGTCCAGTGTTGCACTTAGGTATGTGCAGATTTTAGCCTTAATTTTAGTATTTTAAAATATTAGCTCATCTCAAATGTGTGAAATGTGGGCATTAAAAGTGATACCATAAGAGTGAGAATGGCTGCAATGATATGACACTAAATAAGTGTTCAATGTTTTGATTATTTAATTCCATAGTATGCTAATTAGTAGGAAAAAAGAGAGAGAGCAATGTCTAAATTAAATTTTACTGTCAGTTTTGTGTATCAAATTGTTGTTACTATTAAGAGAATTCTGTATACAACCGTCTAGAAGCCTATTTACATTATTGCATTTTTAAAGAATTTATAAGAATTCTGAAGTGGCTAAACTGTTAATATAAGTAATTGATGCCAGCCCAATGATTTTTATTAGAGTATAATATAAAATTAGAACTCTGAAAACAGATATCACACACAAGCAACAATGCAAGATTGTGGCTAGGTTGCTGGCTTGGTCTTGTCAGTATCTATGCTTGTATACTCTCCAACATTCCCACAACAGCTAAAAACGTGGACATATAAGACCAAGGAACACCAGAGTGTAGCCAAGATAAGAAGTTATGAGAGGCTGCATCAGTTTCCTTTGCATGAGGCAAGGACAAGATCTTCTCCTCCCAGCTGAGCTTACTGAGTGTGAACTACTTTTGCATGTTGAACTCAGTAAATGCTAAATTCACTTGTGGCACCCTGCACATCCTAGAATAGATGGAAGGTATTGTGAAGCCCACAGGCTACTTATGAGTCTTGGGGAAGGGTCCTGTGCAGGCCTTCATGCCCCCAGGAGATTCCACTGGAACCCCACTGATTCTGAACAACACACACACACACACCTCACAAGGGTGTAGTTTGGCCTCAAAACAGACCATGACACAGAATAAGGAAGGTAGGGGGCAAATCCAAAACAAAAGAACCAGAAGTGAAAGTCATCCAGAACATCACTTCCTCTTATCACTAGGAGTGACACTGAAGTCCATTGCAAGGGTTGGGTGAAGCTGAAATTGGACTGGTAACCCTGGGTGCATGATCTTCCCTGACTCAGAAGGGCAAGATAGAAATAGAGGACTGTATCCCATACAGTGCTTTTGAGCAAAGTCATTGTCAATAGAGCTGCTTCTTTTTTTTCTTCCCACTACAGTTGTTGTGCTCCTTGAGCACCCTTTGTGGAGACAACAGGCAGATTCGAACCTTGGCACTAGCCAATGGGACTGAAACCAGGAAAAGATGGGAGTGAGTATATGAGAGGGAGGAGCAGGTTTGAAAGGGGTTGATTTTTTGTGTGCCCTGAGGGGTGAAGAGCCATTTTAGCTAAGCTAAGCTGCTGTGAGGGGCAGTTAGAAAGGGTTTAGGTACCCAAGAAAGGGACAAAGCATGTCATTAATTCAGTTGTTTAAGGGGTCATTCCCACTGGCAGGATGAATCGCTTCCTGATTCGCTCTTGCCCTGGTTTGGGGCTTTTTTTTTTTGGAACAATTGTCGTTCCCACTGGCAGCATTGCTTCAAAATCCCCCATCAATCATCTGACATAAGCCCGGCTTAGAAATTTTTTTTTGGGGGGGAGGTTTGGAGGCTGAGAGAGTGTGACCTGAGGCTGAGACAGTGTGACAGGGAAGGGTCAGAGTGGCATGAGGGGGAGGAAGAGGAAGAAGGAGGAGGATGGCAACAGAGCAAGGAAAGGCTGGGGAGGAGGGAATGGAGAAGAGGAGGAGGCAAGGCCGGAAAGGGAGTTTGGCGGCCGGGGGAAGAGACAATGCCAGGCCGGGAAGGGAGTGCAAAGGCCAGAGAAGAGAGCAAAGTGGGGGACACATTCTTTTTTAAAAAATATAAAATTAATCAAAAAATCGATAGAATGCTTTAGCAGCCACTTGCCTTTGTGGGAGTTGCTTGACCAATCTATCATTTTTTAAATTAATATTTATTTATTTATTTATTTATTTATTTAAAAAAGGACCCAAAAAGGCAGTACTAGGTGAGTGACATCTCTGGAGAGGGGTGGTAAACACACACCCCTCTGCCATTTGTCCTTCCCCTCAGAATGAATTTATTCTGGGCTGTCATTCCCACTATTTGCATATGCTTCATAACTGATTCTTCTGAAAAGTACCTCTTTCAAACTGCTATCAACAAAACCTGCACTTTTTGCATTTGCCCCACTTTATTCCAGCTGGAATTAATACAAAGAGGATCAGAATCACTTTCCAGTGTAAACTAGGTCATATAAGCCGAATCACGACTCGAAGTAAATTGTAGTGGGAATGACCCTGTAGTGTGCTATGGGAGACATAGTGTTTGGTGACTAGGAACCAGAAGGGTTATAAGATACAAAGGTTTAATAATGGTTCTGTGAAAACCTAGTCTGTAAGGAAACATTTATAAAGCTATAGACATACAATTACAAAAACAAGCAAAAGAAACTGCTAAACTGTGTAACATCATCCATTACAAGAGATACTGTATTCAGCCTGACATATAAATAAATTTATTACTTGGTTTCAACAAGCAGCTCTTGGAAGTGATTTCAGAAATAAATTTAAAATGCTATCAACACTGAGAAAAGTGTTTTAAATTTGGGATGCAGTAGATAGTGGGTGTGTGGCTGTCAAAGAATAGTTGGTACCAAGCTGGGGAAAATTTTGAAACCCAGAGTGCTGGCATCTAAAGAGAGTTATAGTGCAGGAGACGCTTAAGAGAGTCCCGGGTTCAAGTCTCATAGTGAAGAATTGGTGGAATAGTGGCAATCACCTTCACATGATTGGTGGCAGTGGTGAGATCAAAAAGACCCATTGGGCTGCCATTTGAGAAAGTAGTTGGGTGGCTGAGTTTCATCATTATCCCCTCTCTATGAAAGGCTGGGGGATTGCCACAAAAATTCTGGAATGGGAGGGGCTACTACATTTGTGTGGTATCTGTATGGGCAAGAATATTCTCAAAGCATCCCAGAATAAACTAGCTAAAGCTAGTGGTTTCTCTCAGAGTATGAATCTCACTACCAAGATAGTCTAAGCTGGTTCCTTTTTTCTTCCCTTTTTACAAGCATACAAAGACAACTGATCTTATGTGATGTGGATGGGGTTTTTAACCGGATGGATGCTATATTTTTATTTTATGTTACTTTTTTTATAAATCATTTGTGCATTTATTCATTTTTAAGTTTCTATTTGCACAACTTTTCTTGAAAGCCACCTTGAGTTCCATTTGCACAAAAAAAAGGAAAGGAAAAAAAGTGGGATATTAATTAAATTAATGGATGAGTACATTAATAAATAGGCAACTCTAAAAGGCAGAATTCAGCGACATAGCTTTGTTAGCCTGGAAAATCAGTATGCAAAGGGATCTTGTAGCATCTTTGAGACTAACTGAATGAAAGAAGTTGATAGTATGAGCTTTTTTAGACGAGCATACTTAAAATACATGTATCTTGTACTCGTAATAAACAGGATAAGGCAGCCATCTAAGGTGTTGAATGCTGGAGGTAAGTGAGAAGTGAAAACATATTTCAGGACTGAATGTGTGTTCCAGATGTCCTCCTGAATCCCCAAATCTAGGTTACTGAACTCAGGGGTGTAGTGGCTGAGACTGTCCCATTGCCAGAGATGAATTAAAATTTCCTTGCCAATCCACTCTGATTACATAAATGGAGGGCAGAAGAAGGCTCCATCTGAGCTTTTGACTCAGGCATCAAAATGTCTTTGACCAAGCCTTCAATCAAATTGGCTGAGGGACACTTTTTAGCTTTTCAGGTACACCTAGGCAGGATACATACCGCCAAAATGTAGTGTGGTGGCAGCGATTCTAGGGTTAGGGAGCACGCACCATTCACATGCTCCCTAACCCTAGTACATCCTCCGTACGTCAAAATGGTGGCACCTTGTCTACATGGGCGCCACCATTTTGATGTGACGGCCATGCCACGTCCAAATGGCGCAGCACAGCCATGACCTACTGGTGCTGCTACAGGGCGCTTGTGGTGCCCTTTCAGCAGCACCAAAAGGAGCTCCAAAATGGAGTTCCTTTTGCCGTGTGTATTGCTTGCACAGCCTTTATACAGCCGCGTCAGCAATACAGAAGAGAAAGGGGCTGAGCAGCCCCGATTCTCCCTTTCCCCACCGCTGTCGCGGTGTCCTGGGACATGAAGCCCCAAGGACACCCCTTTCCAGGTTGCAGGGAAGCGGCGTTTTGCCGCTACCCCAAGGCCTGGAAAAGCGGCGGATCGGGGCCTCCAGGGCTGCTGCTGCTGTGGCCGCTCAGGCCCTGATCCGTCGGGGAAAGGGGCAAGTGCAGGCCACCCCAAAGGGGTCTGTATCCCGCCCTAGTTTCTCTGATAGGTGCTCAAACTGGTACCAGAGGAGAGACTTACAAGACTGTATTATGTATTCAAAACAGAGCATCAGAAAATGATCTTAAGAATCAGAGTGTACCAAGTGGTAGGATTGTCACACTGAACACTGGAGACAATTCCTGTAGCTGTACTGCTTGTTCAGAAGAGGTAATTTGAACAGCTATGCTAGTAACCTGGTTGTGTGACAACCAACACCTAGTGAATTTCTTTCTCCTACATAACCATTAAAAGTACAGGGACGGTCTCCAGTTTTCAATCTGACATCCCTATGAAGTGTTGCAAAAGTCACTATCTCTGAACCAAGCCTGCCTGATAAAATTGCTGGGGTTGATAACATGACCATGTTTTCCTTGCTGACTTCCATAGGGGAAGAACAAGGTACAACTTGTGTGTGTTGTTTTTTTTAAAAATAAATAAATGAGAAGACTCTTGCTTGCCGGTGCTGACTAAAGACCACACAGCATGCATCAAAATAATGATGGATTTCTTCCAGTGCAGTTAGTATTTGTGCCTCAAAATATTTCTTGAACCTAGATAACAAAAGCCACTTCTGCCCCCAAGACAGTGTAGAATTACGTGCATGAATAACAGCTGAAATCTGTGACCTCCAATAAATTACAATGGCTGTACTGTTACCAATATGTTTTGGGGTTTTGGAGTAGATCTCCCGCCCATCTGAACGAATAGCTCAATATAATATCAAAGAGAAGTATATTTTGCTTCTTTTTTATGCTGTCTCTTGCATTTGCTGGAGGCATCTAGTTGTGTCATAACTTATACAATTATCAATAGCCTTTTTTTAATTTGACATTTTAAGAGCTATGGTAGGTAAGGGATAATTAATAGCACTTACTTGCTTTAAATTTGAACTTTGATTTATATATAGCATAATCGCTTCCAAAGCCCCTGACTCTGTGCTTACCTCACTAGGTATTTCATATATGTTTTGCTTTAATATGTCTCCTTGCGTATAGCAGGACTAATCCTTTACCTGGTCATCTTAAGCTCAGAAACACTGATTACATATTGTGATCTTCTTGCAAGCACCTT
The DNA here is from genome assembly GCF_019175285.1 of Sceloporus undulatus. Lineage (NCBI taxonomy): Eukaryota > Metazoa > Chordata > Lepidosauria > Squamata > Phrynosomatidae > Sceloporus > Sceloporus undulatus. Next base: position 164,861,363 of record NC_056526.1, on the reverse strand, counting down.
AATTATTTCCAGATGTCTATCCCTTTCTTCAGTTATTTTGTCTTTCAGTTCAATACAGAAGAAATAAAATGGTGGATGAAATTTCATAACAAAATTTGTTGCAGGTAAAAATCCAATGCATAAAAATTACTGTGTCTTCAAGATGAAAACATACCAATCTTCTAAAACCCTGAATATTTTTTTTCCCGTAATCCCTTGGTGCCTTTTAACAAGTGAAACTATTTTTTATTTTTTATAAAATTGTCAATGGCTTTTTTCTAGATTTATTGAGGCTTTTGTTCAGCTTCACTTCTTGCCTTTTGTATATTGGGACACATTTTAATGATTCATTTGTTTGTGGTTGTGCATTTCCCTCTTTTACTTAGCTAAGAAAGCATAATTAAAAGTTTGAGACTGCAGTGTAAATTGCCTAGACAAAAACCTGAACAATTATTTATTCATTAGTCATTCCACAAATGAAAGCCCTTCCAATAAAGATGTGCCCACCAGTGATAATGAAATATAATTTATATTTAACATTCTCTGTATTTCTTTTACAATTAATTATCTTACTAGGTTACATTTATATTAATATATGTTTCCTCTCAAATTCTAAAGAGAATAGTGCTTCTAATTTATTTCCCACATTGGAGCTAATTTAAGCAGGGTCTTAATGCTGGTGATTTCTTCCTTAGTTACAAATACACACAGTGAATATTCTGAGATTTATATAAGCAACTGGAATCCTGATCAGGGGCATTAACATGTTTCTTCGGTTAAGATTAATTAGCCATTATTAATAAAATTCACATGGTTGGTAAAATGTTACCTTTGTGGTCTCACCATTTCTCTTATTTAGTTTTCAGAACTGACACATGATGAAGCTATTTTATTTCTATGCTTGAAATGCTTTATTGAAAGACACATGTTTGCTATCATTTTATACCACAAAATCTATAAGATATATAATTGAAAATATCTTTTCAGGGAGGGTGAGATGAGATGAATCAGAAATACCATCAAGAAAAAAAAACATTCAGCATTCAGTAATAAAATTCGTATTTCTTTTTAAAAAATTAAATACACCTTAAGAATACTTTTCAGAAAATTAAATAATACTTAATACTTTTGAATGCAAAATGTCTTTTTTAAAAAGAGATCAACATGGGTTCAAAATATGTCAGTATGTACCAATGTGAATACATCTAAATAAACATTCCATCATTTCTAAAGAAATGAATGAACACAAAAAAGCAAGAGGGGAAGGAAGGAAGGAAGGAAGGAAGGAAGGAAGGAAGGAAGAAAGAAGTGCTTTCTGACATGAGGAAAAGCAAAAGAAGATATTGCCTTGAAGAATGCTATTTGCTGTTCAGTCTTAACTAACTGTCATTAGGAACAGGGTGCTAGGTTAGTTTTCTTTGTCCTTGTTATTTTGATATTTTTGTTCAGAACTCTTCTGGGAAAGCAAGGCATTTCTTATATATTCTTTTAAATATATATTTTTTGTTGTACCAACACTGTAAGCAATAAAATAGAATCAGTATTGAACACAGTGCTAAAAACTTCTTGTACATTAATTAATAAGGTTTCTGCTTTCATGAGAGGTAGACTGCAAAGACATGATAAACAAGATCTAGAATATAAGAGGCATCTTGATTATAACAGAAGCTTTGTCTATGGAAAGGCTTCAGAATGAGGATTCACTTCTTAGGCTCATAATATGTTCTGAAAAGAGATTCAGGTAAATTACAGAAAATTTACAGTACAATCCTCCTACTGAGATGTGAACCCCATTGAGTTTAATGGGACTTACATCAGTAAACGTACATAGGATTGCAGGCTAGAGGTCATATTTGGGTTGAATTTTTAGGAGATTAAGCGAACACAATAGAGAATTTGTAAATGTAGGTTCTTGCGTTAGGAGGCACAGAGACATCTGTGATATAAAAAGTATACTAAGATTCTCCAGATCTTTCTTTATTGCTTTCTTTTGTGAGCCTAGCCTCCTCTAAAGTACTTGGAAGTCAACATAGGTTTTCTACAGACTGCAGCAGACAGTTGTAATTCATCTGTAATTCATTTGTTTCAGAAACGTCAAGAATGGGTCAGAACAAATGGATTGTTTTAGTTTGTCATCATAAGCTTTTGCTAAACTGTTAAGATTATCCTCTGTGATAGAAAACAATCTAAAGTAACTGCATTCCCAGTAATTAGCAAAAATTAGGCACATTTTGTCATATATGAGTACCTTATCTCTCCTAATATTATTTGTCAATTGCTTGTGTAAGGAGTGTGCTAGAAGCTTACAAATGTTTTATCCTCACAGTACCTCTGCATCTCATAAAGGAAAGTGAGTGATTCTGTGTATATTGCAAATAAGGGTCAGACCCTTTTGGTTTTGATTAACCTTTCCAGCATGATCTATAGAGCTTGGTCACATGCTGTAAATAGCTTTATATACCCACCACTTATATAATAAAATTTCCAAGCCAACATGTTTGGTCTTACCCCTAACCAATATCTATCGGGAATGGCAACCTACCTACTAGTCTTCAGTCCTTAGTTAAATCATCAGTTTGTTAACTGCTGTTTGCAATCTAAACCCTCCCTCTGGAATGAACTTCTTTAAAGCAAAATGAAATAAAATAAAGGTAAGTAAAAGTAAATAGATTTTCCTATTGAAAGTTATTACTTCAGGAATGAAGAAGATGGATATTGATCTGCCCCATCCTTTGCCATTACAGTCAGGTTCACATAGATAGCTCAGGCACTTTATTCTAAGCAAACAGCCATTTTCTCTTCTGACTTGGATTCCAGTGAGAATTGGGTAAAAAAAAAAAAGCAAAAGGTTTGTAAAAACATTTTTCTGTCCTTCTTACAGGGACAATTTAAGTTGAAGTAACAGTTTTCTGAGATTTCTGCACCTGTTATTGATTTATATCATCTCTGTTGTGCACAATCTCCTGTTTTATAATACCCTTGTATGCTGCTCTGAGGTAGTTAATTAGAAATAGTTTTTACTCTGAGAAAAGTTAAAGAGATGGTGGAGAGGTTCAAAAGATATGAAATGTTCTGAATAAAGCAGGATATCAACATGGGCATGTTTTTAATCTTACGTGACTCTCTGTGTTTGCAATGCTTATTCCCCCAACCATAATAAATGTTACAATATCACAACTGCCATAAAGTTGCAAGTGGCGCTTCAGATCCATAGGTTCCCCGTCCTTCTGTTGCATGGTGCCAGATAACCATTTCTGCAATATGACCTTGAGAATCCTTGTACATGGAAACTACAAAACCATGAATAATGTTAATGTTCACTCCTTCGGTACTGTTGCATTCTGCCTAGGAGAGAGCATGTTTGAGTTCAGGCATGTGTGAATGAAAGAGAAGTTAAGGCCAGTATTATCTGTCCTCTTTTCTGTGTACACATTTGCTTCCTTCCTAGTTTGAATATAGCATGTCTCTTCCTTTTTAGCTTATCGTTTTATAGTTGAGGATTAATTCTTGACCTCTGGGTTTTTTGTTTTTTGTTTTTTTAAAAAAATTTTATCACATCTTTTGACATTTTTGCAAATAATATTTGACAGCTATGAACATCTGTAAAAGTTATTGTTATCATAACTTGAGCTCAACTGAGCTACTGGTACTGATGCTTACCAGATCATATTGCAGTAAAGACCAGGAGTCCATTACAGTCTCTCTCCCTTAAAAAAAAAATCATCTCAGGTTTCTAGAAAGAACTTATTTTTTATATGTTCAGTCTCCCTTCTCCCCAATTATTTTCTTTTAAAAGCCAACCTTATGCAGCAATTGCATTCACTTTTAGGCTTTTACTTTCTGGGTCAAATATAAATTTTATACAAGTGATGTGAAACAATATGCAAGTATTTTCTGTGTCCTTTGTTTTGCTTTTCTTGTATAGGTTGGTGAGCTTTAGCCGGGCTTAAATCTCCAAAGTAGCTTTTAACAGTATAGACCTCAAGTTGTATTAAAAGTATCCCACTTCATTATTTCCCCTTTCTTATTTGGTATGCACCCAAAGAACAGAATGCATTATGCTCTCCTTGGAGAAAGCAATAGAGACAGAAATATGCAGTAAGTCATTTATGTGCATATTACAGTATAAATCACAAAGATTAAGTGGAATCATATTTGGGAGCACTGCAATTTTGCAACCAAAAGCACTTAAATAATTACCTTTTTAAGCAACTTTTATTGACTATGCTGGAGGATAAAAAGTAATCTTACTTGTTTTAAATGGTATAAAGTGTCCAAATGCCATTAACAGAGTGTTACAATTCTTATTTCACTAAGATTCTTGAAGCTTACCAGAAAAAGATAAAAAATGTATAAATTCAGGAGCACTGGCTAGTAATATCCCAATTTCCCAAACCATTGTCAGTGGACTCCTACTTTCCCCTGCCAAAATATGTGGAAGCATGCATGGATTGTACTAGATTAGTAAGAGGGGCTTGTTTCCGTGGCATTAGCCAGGTATCTTAGCAACAGGATCATACCAGATTCTAGCAGTGCTCTGTGGTGGTGCATGTAATATCCTGGACATAATCTGTCTTTTAATTTTCTTTGGATTGTCGTGATATTACAGATACATGTGTTCAGTTATAGATCTTTATTTAATAAGAGGAATGCTTTAGCTGAAGATTTGTACTATGTCAAAAGTGGGCAACTCACAATAATGTTACTGGAGGTTTAGCCTCTACGCAGCCTTGTCTCCCACAGCAGATTGACAGGAAAACTTACTCCCTTCATTAAGATGTGCCTCGTAGTTCATATCTTTATGCTGTAGAGATGAGCATGCTGCCTGAATTCATAATAGTGGTAACGTTATTTAATGTCAGATAGAATGCAAATTGCTTGTACAATTGAAATGTCATTTGAAAACATGCCACCGTAGGCAACACCACTTTATTATAAGTCACTGAGAGCAATATCTTAAATTCAGAATTGCACTAATCCTTCATCTGCTTTTGTTTACCTTTCATCTATAATAGAGATGTTGAATTTCCTGCAAACTACATTTGCATGGTTTATCTGCTGCTGACATAGTGAGGACATGGGAGGAGAAGTGTGGGTGAGGAACTTCCCTTTCATTTTTTGGTTGTTTGTCTAATACAAATTAAGATAAAAAAATACAAGCTAAAATGCTCTGTCAACCTTTTTTAAGGAAATAAGCTAAAGCTCAGATTGGAGCATTTCATTATTTAAAGGACAAATTGTAATACAAATTTGCCATTGGTTTATTGGTAATTGATTTTCTTGGTAATTCAGTCTCAAGCGGTAGTTTGTTTCATTTAATTGAAACAATAACAAGAAGTTTGCAAGATAAGCTTGCTTCAGAGCACAAAGATAAAAAATGTATTTAAAATAGGTGGCATTTGTTCTATACACAAAATTAAAGACCAAGGTTTTCCCCCCAAGAGAGATGTTTGGCATATGTGTCTTAATGTAGAAAATATTGTATGTGAGCTATGAATTAGACATTTTGGATACAAATATCTAATAAGCTCCCTTTTTTGGTGAAGTATTCTGCTTCCTCTTCCTCTTCCCACCAGTATTTGATACTCTAGTTATGTTAATAACTCAGTACCTCATAGTCATTACTTCCATGGGCTATTACAGTATGTGTTTCTTCATAAGAACTGTGGCAAGTCCCACACTCGACTTTTCTATTGGAGAGGAGAAACATAATATGTGGCTCTGGAATTCACTACTTCTTAAGGTGGCTCTAGATGGGATTTGTATCATACCATCACTGTTCCTCATTCAATGAATTTCAGTGGTGTTATGGATTCCTCCCTAATACATTTCCTTTTTATCTTCCACCCTGTCTTTCATTTCTCTCTTTTTCATATTCTGAAAAAGCCATTAAATGGGCAAAGTTGGAATAAACACATAGTGTCTTGCAGTAGCTAGTTTCCTCCTTCTGGAAACACTTTATGATGTCATGCTTTTAATGGATTATTCTCTGGGTTCTTTTTACTTTACAGACTGGGGGGCTAAACAGACCAGCCAAAAGGGATGGCATTGGGATGGAGTAGGGACGTGGAAGCCACAAGACTCATGCCTCTACTCCATCATGGCACCTGACTGCATGACGGATGGCATTATGGCACTCCTTTGGCTCAACGTTCAGATGATACATGCCACAAGGAGTTCTGGAAAGTGCTGTGGCAGCAGCAAAGGCACCCTTTTTCCGGCTACAAAAGGAGTAGCATTTTGCTGCTTCCTTTGGGGCTGGAAAAATGCCAGATTGGAGCCATGGTATGTGGTTGATGCAGCCCCAATCCAGTGCTCAAAGGGGCAGCTCCTTTGGGGCCATCTATTTTGCCCCTTACTGAGGAACCAGCCAACCCAAGAGGGGATAGACACCATTTTTCATTTGGTTGCAGTGGTTTTCAACCTCTGATCCTCCAAACCTTTTGGACTTTGGTTCGCAGAAGTCCCAGCCAGCCTGGCCAATGGTCAGGAATTTTGGCAGTTGAAGTTCCAAGGTCTGGAAGCCAAAAAATGTAGAACCACTGGTCTAAGGGTATATTTCTGCTGCCACGGGTAGCTACACCAACCCCCCTGCCCCCCCCCATCCCCAAAATGACCAAAAGTACAAATGAAATTAATAATATTCTTAACACACAAAGTAAAACAGTTTAAAATTTCCAGACAAACAATAAATGAGCAGTAGAATATTAAAGGCCAGTACATTCACATTAAAACCTCTAACTGTAAGGAGCAACCAGCTGTCTGAGAAGAAAGTTCTTTATCAGTCTATTGAAGGATGAAATGTAGGGGTCTAATTCAATCTCCTTTGGAAGAGAGTTCCATAATCTGGGAGTGACTATTAAGGAGGCCTTGTATTTGCAGCAAATATACTTTTAAAAGAATTGAAAACAGGACAGCTCCTGTAGCTCTCAAATCCCAGAGAGGTTACACATGAGAAGATAGTATTTCAGATATGTCACCATCTCCTATTGGATTACAACACAGGTGAAAGCCTGTTTTAAACTTTGATGGCAGTGAAATATGTATATGTTTCTCACCATTACTTCCACATATTTGCATCACTAAGTTAGAATTGTGCACATGCTATTGATACTCTTCTCTATGTTAACAAACTATTGGTGAGTTTGAAACCTCCATGTTATGTGTGTGTGTATGATAGAGAAAGAGAGAGAGAGAGACAGAAGTAAAACCAGATGTCACTGTCAAATGTAAGCATATATCAAAAATCTTCATCAAGACATAGATTTTCCTAAACCCATGAAATAGATTTTCCTGAATGCATTTCAGTTATTAGTACCTATGATGGGGAGCTCGATACTGTCTGTCCCAGAGATGTAAATACTCATTTTTTTTATTAATGCACGTGAGAATGACTTCTGCCTTACATATGAGGCAGGGAAGATATTTTCTGTCGGTCTCAAGAGAAGAGTCACAGAAATTATTTTTGCATTCATGAAAAAGATACAAATTGTATAATTTTTTGTAAATAGTTGAAATTACAGTACATAGCTGAATAATAAAAGCTGTTGCCTTGTTGCAATGACTTCTAAACAATTATTTAGATCCTTGTGATCAATTTGTCAATCCTTTTGTGTTTGTTATGTGTGTCTGGACTCTGCTTCACAAAGGACATTGTCTTGTTCTTGTGCTGGAGGTGACAATGCTTGTGCGTATTATACATTTCTCAACAGACTTTCCTTAACTGGTCTAGATAACCTCTGTCACTGAGAACAAGTTTTGCTAACAGTCTTCAGTCCCTGATCTGCATTACATTTTACCTGCTTCATTTGTGCTCCTCTTAGCTAGTGGCATATTATTTTGGGAAACTAGATAAAAATAATAATTAATGTCAGACCGAGGTAAGCTTATCAGAGTTTCTTTAAGAGTTCTTCAGTAATGGAATACACTGCCTCGGAGGGTGGTGACCTCTCCTTCTTTACACTTTTTTTAACAAGAGGTTGGATGACCAACACTCAGTGCTCATTGAGTAGCTCAAGGCACTGAACTAAACATTTTGTTATTGTTTTTTAAAAATCCATTTCCACCTGGTTTCTATCCACAATTCAGGACTGAGATCTCCATTGGCAAACCACGTGTCAGGTGCCCTATTAAATTTCCTAGAATTTTTCACGGCACACATTACTATCAACTAGTATATTCAAGACTACTTGTGGAAGTTTGAGCATGATCTAGCTGTGGTTCCATGCCAGTGTCAACAGTAGATTGAAGGAAGTAGTCTGATAATACAGGAGAAGTAAGGAATTTAAGGCCCTGGGACTAACTATCCCTCCTGGGGTCCTAATATCCATCTCTATTACACCACAATATGATAGTTTCCCAGTCTTTGTACAGCCCTATTTATCCATTTCAAAGGGTTGAGATACTTTTACCAAGGTTTAGGTTAAGACAAATGTCACTGGAGATTTCCTCAGTGAGTCCTCCAATCCTTGTATGAATTCCTTTATATGAGCCCTACAATGTAAAATGATGTGATGAGGATCAATTATGGACTTCACCACTGAGGAAAGTAAGCTTGTTAGCATCATCTCAATGGTAGTCAGATTTTGTGGACTTGTCTACTTGGCCCTCTTTAGACCCAAACCAGAGATATAATTAATTGTCTAGATTCAATTGTAAAAATGCTACAGGGAAGCCTGGGGAGCCTCAGAACCATGGCAGGTATAGTCTACCTCTTTTTTCTCTTTAGCACAGTCTAAAAAAAATCACACATGTAAAACTATTATTTACACTTCATATAGAGGTTCACCAAGCACTCCTTCTATACCTATAGTCAGAACAACTATTAAAAAAAAATCCTTCTACAGCCCTAGCTTCCTTCCAGCATCCTCTCACTTTTGCCCATATTATCTTCCCCTGGTTCATAGCATCCTAGTTACAGAGTTGTCCACAAAAATGGCAAGAATGCAAGGGAATTGCTGCTTGCCACAAGAGATATCCAGACATCTGTGAACAGCTTTTTCTTTTCCCATGGAAGAAGAAAGGCTTCCTTTAATCTATCATTCATCTGCATTACACCTGCTTTCTCTTTCTAACATTGTGATATAGTATATCTATGCTAATCAGGACAAAAAGAGAAGATGGTGGGCAGTAATCCATTCTGTGTATATGTGATGAAGTGTTGGGAAGGCTGGTCTGGGACTTTGGAGATCAAGGTTCTAGTTTTTTATTTCCAATAAACTGCAGACAAAAGGTAGATTATGCCTATAAAGGTGCATTTTTGTTGACAGAAGGGAAAATCTGTGAATAAGGAAGGTTTCTTTCTAATCTTAAACCTCTACAGCCAGAACATTTTTGAGTTAGGGTTATACTGTTCATATTTCATGATGGCCTGAAATTAGGTATAATAGTATTAAGACTGTACATTTTCACAGACAAATGTCTGTTATGGTATTGAATTCTACCATCCCATCAATTTGTAAGCATATTTGACTGTATTTTAGGTCTTGTCTGTATGGACCAAATAAAATGCCCCCTCTCCATCTTCTCAGCAGGGAGTCCAGATGACACAGGACCCAATCCCCAAGTCTAGTATGAACAGTCTGAACAACATCTGGCCCATTCAGCACCAAAATCAAGGTATATTCTTCTTACAACAGATTTTAAAAACTATCTGTTTGATCTAGAGCTTACCAGAAGATTTGGAGCCTTCACTGCAAAGATGGAGCCCGGGTGGCACAGTGTTTAAATGCCTGTACTGCAGTCACTCACTCACAAACCATAAGGCTTGCGAGTTCAATACCAGCCAGGGCTCAAGCTCAACTCAGGCTTGCCTCCTGCCGAGGTTGCTAAAGTGAGTACCCAGCTTTTAGGAGGCAATAAGCTTACAGTTGTAAACCACTTAGACACTGCATAGGTGGTGTGAAGTGGTATATAAATGAAGGTGGTATTGCTATTGCTATGGTGGCTGTTTGAAATACATCCTGTTGTGCTGCCTAGTGCAGCTGCCTCCATAGCAAATAACTCACTTTGAGGTCAGAACATTGCACCCAGCCATGTGATTGAGGGTGGGCACCTTGTTCTGATATCAGAATGGGTGATGTATGGCAGTTGTACTTTCACAGTGAGACTCACCCACCCAACTACTTTTCTCTGATGGCAGCACAATAGGTATTTTTGATCCCACCACTGCCACCAATTTGTCACGGTGTGGCAACTATTCCACCAGTTTGCTGCCTAATTTGCGACACTCGAACTAAGTTCTCACTTCTACTCAATGGCATCACTAGGGCTGTGTGGAGAGGTGCGAGCTGCACCAGATGACACCAAAAGGGCTGTGTGACACCACTACTCTTCAAACACCTGCATTTTGGCAGAAAGGGGCTCTGGCATTCATCTGCTTCCCTTTAAAATGCTTAAGAGATGGTGAGAGTGGGGTGAAGCTCAGTGGGAGGAGAAACGAGAGGCCCCAGAATGTTTTTAAAATTAAAAATTTAAAATTTTTTTAAAAATATTTTTTAAAAATGATTTTTTTAAATGATTTTAAATTTTTCTTTAAAAATACTACATTTAACCCAATTTTCACTATGTATATGCAAATACATTTAGGTTGTGCATATGATATTGTAATTTGAAGGTATCATTTTAATTTTCCCAGTTGTTTATGTCACAGCTATTAGCATAATGTTCAATTGTATATGGAAATTATGATTTATGAGTAACATTAGTGCAAAAAAGCATTATTAAGGATTCTGTATGGTGTGAAATGGGAGGAGATCAATTGGGGAGGGGGGTGACATCAACCTTAGGGACACCAGTTCCTCTAGTGCCACCTACACTAGCACTCTCTCTGGAAGCCAGCCCTCTGGCTCTTCAGATCCCTCCCCCCAGATTGGTACCAATTACTTGACAACCACACACCCACTATCTGATGTGTCCCAAATTTACAAGACTTTTCTCTCTATTGGCATCGTTTTCAATATGCTTCTTTAACCACTACAGTCAACTGCTTGTTGAACAAACAGAAGGACTTTATTTACAAAACAGGTTGAATATAGTATCTTTCTTAGTGCATGGTATTCAGGATGGATACAGTGTGTAAACAGAAATTACATAGTTTGACAGTCTCTTTTGCTTGTCTTTGTAATTGTTTCTTTATAGCCTTATATACATGTTCCTTTACAGTCTAAGTTCTCACAGAACCCTTATCTCTCTTCTGTGTCTTTTAACCTTTCAGGTTCTCTGCAACTCCAGTAGTCACCAAGCACTCTATCTCCGGCAGGATATTATCAAAACAATTTAATTAAGAACTTTCCTCATCCCTGTCTTGGGTACCTAAATACCCTTTCCAACTGCCTGTCACAGTAGCCTATCCTAATCTCAGCAGATCTTAACCCATCAAGGTACAATAAACATCTCCCTATCCTAGTTATATAACCCGCTTCTAACTGCACCTCATAACAGTCTCCGTCTGTCTCCTCGGCTGCTAAAGCACTGCCCTGTTCCTCTATTTATACTCTCTCTTGGGAGCAGCCCCCACCTTTTCAAGCGTAACTCTCATTGGCTGTTCCCAACATTGCAATCTGCCTGTGTTCTCTCCCCAGGTGCTGTCACCAGGCAGTACAGTGGGGGAAAGGGGGGGGGGACACAGGTAACAGGGGAAGGTCAGAGCTGCTCCTGGAGTATCCTGCCCTGTGTTGACACCACCAGAGTCACTAGTGGGATGATGTACAAAGAGAATGATAACTTAACCTATTTTAGGCCTGGTAGAAATGGGCAAGTTGCGGCGATATTAGGGCTCAATAGGACTGGGTGTTCAGACGCGTCCAGCCCTAGTGACATCACAGGTGTGCGTGCCCATCCACACAGCGGATGCCACAGCTGTGCAGCTGTGGCGTCATGTACAGATGCCTGTCAGCAGAAGCAGCATCATAGGGCTGCATCACAGCCCTTATGAAGGCGCAAAAAAGGAGCTGCTTAGAGGGGTGGCGTTTCTCTGCCCATGTATACTGGGCCTTAATTTCATTTTGGTTTGTTTTGTGTGTATTTTTTTCTCTTGATGAAAATTTCAAGAGAACCTGACCCTATTTTCCCCTTTATTTACAATCCAAGGGAAAACACACTAGATAAGATGAACTGTAACTATAATTCCTTCTCTATGTGTATAATTTTTCTCAATGAGAAAGATGTTATACCTATCCATAATAGAATAGAAATTTCAATTATATTTGGAGAGCATTAAAAAGATAAGTAGCATTAGCAGATTTTAGTGGATGGACTTGAAAACAAATGATCAAAATCCAATTTTTTAGCCCATAGTGTAAAACCATTGAATCAGTGGGATTTGCTTATACATTGACTTATCATTTAGTAATTGATTCAATGTGTTTGCTGTACCTGGGCCTAGAAATTGGATTTAGGCCACAAGTTTAAAAATAAACTACTCTTAAAAGATGATGTGAAAACATTTAAGACTGAACTACAGAACACCTATTTATTCATTCAGGTAGAAGTGGCTGGAAAGTCAACTTCTTCTCTCTTTTTATATGGTCAATGACAACTCTGCACCAAAGACCTTCCTATGCTCTCCATCAGGTTAGACATCCTTATTTTGTTTTTTTTTAAATTACAAGTTGAATGTGCATCCAATAAGGTCTCCTGTTCAGTATCACCACTCTCCATGTGAGAAGCGTAACCAAACTGGAGATAGAGGGGATCGAGCTAACACACTTGCCCCTTCACATGTTTAGTCATCATGAATTCAGAATGAAAGAATAAGGCTATAGAAAAGCTGCTAACATAAATAGCTGATCATTACTATCACATTGTGGAGCAAGAGAGCATATCACACATAATGTAGCTTGTGAGACAAAGTCTTTGCTGGATTAATGAATTAATGAATAGAATGGTTGGTCTTAACATGGCTTTGGTTGGCTCATGAGCTTCTACATGGCTCATGGACCTCTACACTAGCCCCTTGTCTCACAAATTACATTATGTCTGTGAGTGAGTCAAGGAAAGTGTGTGATTCCCTTTCTCTCTGTGTGTATATGTATATGCTCTTCTCCAGTAGATACATTCTGCAGCCTTCTATGAACCAGGTCATAGATTCTCAGACATGGTCCTTAATTGTCCATATCACTTAAAATGGCAGAAAAATAGAGATTTTTTTTATGAAGGCCTCCTAGTATCAGCCCTCTGATTTATAAACCATGCTACTATTCAGGAAATAACAAAAAATACACAGATTGATATGAGGCATAAAGTAATCACACAGTTCTTCAGATAGATAAGTGATGTATTTGTTAGGAAGTGTTTTTTGTATCAAATCAGTTCTAGAGCATAGAAATAATGTTTTACTTCAACATTTTAAAGAAGAATGTGTACCATGTTACTTCTGGTAGTAATAAGAGAGCAACACTACTTTAAAAAATAATGTGCTGAATACTTATTCAAACATTTTTAGTTTTTGAGTGTACCAAATAACATTTACATGTTACTTTAAAATGTCATCTTTAGCTATTTTTGTGCATGCCAGTTCCCCATAACTCCACAAGAATGCTTTTTTCCCTGCTTTCCCCCAAAAGGTGAATAACTATTCTGGAAGCCTGTAGGATAGGCTATTTCTCCTTTAACTTAGTCACATTCCCCCACTCCTTTAAAATTAAAAGAATGAAGAGAACTAGAAACAGAGGCTCAAGATGTGTAGAAAAGGGTATTAGCAATACATTATTGTTTGGATGAAAGAGCTCCAAGAGACCCTGTGGTCAACAGCTTTGCTCAGGTCTTGCAAACTCAGAGCCATGGCATCCTTGAATAAATCAATCTATCTAGAATGCTGTTGTTCTCTTTTCCTACCACAGGTTATCGCCCTTATCCAGAATTCCAAAATCTGAAATATTGGAAAAACCAAAACTTTTTTCATTGATGTCTTGAGATAGTGACACTTTTGCTTTCTGGTGGTTCAATGTACACAAGCTTTGTTTCACAAGCAAATTATTAATTTATTGTAATCTTCAGGCTATGTGTATAGGGTAAAGATGAAACATGAATGTATTTTGTATTTAGGCTTGAGTTCCATCTCCAAAGTGTGTGTGTGTGTGTGTGTGCGTACATACACACACACACAGTAGGCCCGCGTGATACGCAGACACACTATATGCAGCTTTTAGCATATGTTGAAAGCTGTGCAGGAGTGCATGGGGTGCAAGGGCCAGCGCGTCCCATTTAGATTAATGGGGCATGTGCCCGTGGCACGTGCATGCCGCCATACCACCACCACATGCACGAGCCCCATTACTTTCAATGGGACTCAAGCATACGCACTTCTTTTACGCGGGGGGGGGGGGTCCAAAACAGGTCCTCAGGTAAAAAAAAGCGCACTGTATACACACACACACACACACACACACACATACAGGTATTCAAAAACCAAAATAAATAAATAAATAAATACATCCAAAACACTTCTGGTCCCTAGCATTTTGGATAAGAGAAACTCACCCTGAACCTTCCACTTTACCAAGTATTTTCATATTTTCTAATGCATTATTTCATCTCATGATATGTTTAGTTTAGAAATCTTGACTTATAGTGGGAATTCAGACATTTATTTGCATGATGCTCCACACGTCATGGCATGCCTCTGGTGCTGCGTCCATATGACACATTGCCTAAGGAGTGCCATATGGCCGCAGCAACACATCTATGGTGCCCTCAAAAGGCTGGATCAGGACCGCAATGTGAAGTTGCTGTGGCCCCAATCCAGCCAGGAAAGGGGTGGCGTCCCTCTGCCCCTTAGGAGCTGTATGTACAGACCCTTAGTTGCTTTTTAAAAAAAAAAAACAAAACAAAGGGATGTTAATGAGAGCATGTTAACTTTTGCAATACTATGACCAAGCTCTGAACAATTTTAGACAGAAATGTTTTGTTTGAAACATGTCATTTGTTCAACACTGCCTACTTGGCATTGAATATCAGTGAATATTGTTAGGCTTTCATACCATCACCACACTCACTGGACTTTGTGAATCAGTGTTCATGCCCCCCTGCAACAATCTTCAACAAATACAAACCTGAAAAGAGGTGACCCTTTTAATTCCTTAATAGAGGCTACAGTTTGATTTGATTTATGGAAGCTGAAGAGTCTATTCATAAAATATGTATCTCCAAGAGGCAGTTTATGAGAAACCCGGCTTTTGGGACACATTAATTCTAAGTGCAGGTCCAACTTTCATGTTTTATAACGTAACTCTGACAGCTGTAATTTCACATTAAAGATTTTTCATTCACATTCCCAACCTGATTGCTTGGCACGGGCCTTGTATTACCTTATTGTCAATAGCAAGTGTTCATCCTATTGGGAGTCATTTAATAACCAGCTGCCATTTAAAGTGGAGACAGAATATTTGTCTCCGCCAGCTCATCTCAAGGATCGTTTCTCTTCACAGGAAGCTCGGACTTCTTCAAGAAAAACAACAGCTGGGCCCTTGCTATTGTCCCTTATTGTGGAACCTAGTTAAAACAAACACCATCACTCTTTGTGAGTTTTTCAGAAAGGATTTGTTAGATATGGGGATTTTTGTTTTGTTTTAGTTATACACTACTACTTCCATGATGAATGCATTTGTCTCTCCATTGTACAATTGTGTAATGTTCATTTTATAAATCCCCTCCCTACACACCTCTTACTTAAAAGACTGGCAAATTTGAGGTTTTACACACCTTAACCCACCATTGCTTTTCATTTAGGTTATTAATTTACTTTTCCACATGGCTACTTCTAAAAAAGGAGTAAAACCAAATTATACACACAGACATACCAAGAAATAATGAATAAACCTGTTTCTTCAAGATCCAGTTTCCGATAACTTGGTATACTTGTGCTATATAAAAATGGTTTCATGAGGGGTAATGCCTTTATTTAAAAGCTACCTTTTAAATTTTCTTAACTTGACAGGAGGGGATTATCCAATGTGGCTGTGATCTGTAACAAAACAAGCAGAAAAAGAGGATGTTTGTATGTGAATAGAAGGGGAAAAGATTTGAGGGAAGAAAATGGTCTCTTTCATGGCTAATTAAACTGGAAAACAAATCAATCAGCAGAAATAGCTGATGAATTTATTATGTCTTCGGAAGCTTACTCTATCCTAATGTTCTTGATGCACACTAAAATGACTATTCCCAACATCTTATAGGGCAAGCGTTTACCTTAAGCTTTACATCTATCTATAATATCGATTGGAAAGTCTCAAGTAAGTAATGGAAGCTCGGGTTTACATAAGTGTGTTGGATATAAACAGAAAAACTGTGAAAACTTAGGGAAAAAAATCTGAGCCTGGTGATTAAAGCTTCTCTTTTTTTTCTTTTAGAGACTATTTTCCATATTAGTGCATGGCTCTAGAGCCTCTGAACAACCTAAGTGAAAGTTAATGGCAGAGTGGAAGAAGAGATGCAACCATCAAGTAAAATCTTTGTCATGCATCCATAAGCCATTTGCCTCATTATTATTTGCCAGTTTCCAAGTGCCCATGTGTGTTTTGAATACATCATGAGGTTCTGAATGCATTATTAAGATAGCCTGGGAAAATATTCTGCTTTTGTGGGTAACTGTGATAAATACAAACCATGACATTGATGTTTCCCATTGAAATGTGAATACTTGAGCCTGGTTGTTTTCTGAAATTGGAATATTGTGGTCCTCTCTAGGCTGGCATGTAATTTAGTGGTTTGTTAAGCATAACACAGGGTTTTTAAAAAGTTAAATCTTTTACAGATGAGGACAAGATTTCCTTCTACATTGCCTTGGACTGTGGTTCAGATATTTTATGAAGTCCATAGATCTCTAAGCAGGAAAATTATATTTGCTCTATTTAGCTATCTATTTCTATTTTTTTTTCATATTCCTTTTAATTTATGTTAACATCTGCTAGAATACGCAGACTATTCACCACTTCATATAGGATGAGGCAAGCAGGAAGTCTGAATAACTGGTTAAAATATGGTGAACACAATGCCTCTGCGTAGTGTCTACATGGTTTTTCTGAATCTCATCATCTTAAACAAATGACTCCTTCTTTGTTTTACCTTTATAATTAGCCCCCACCAATCTATTTTACTGCTCTCCACATCCTTTTCTTATTCTTTACAAATGCCTCAAAGAACTATATGCTCATACTATGCCATGATGAAAATAACAAATTTCAACAAAGAATTACAAGATATTCCAAGGAACTGCTTTGAAGAGTTGTTTGAACCCCCCTCTCCTTTTCTTAACATTTGATGCCCATTTGCATAGCCTATTCACCACTACAGTGAGTGTCACATGGCAAGGCTAATAAAGAATCAAATCAGCTTCTGGCTATGTAAATATCTTAGGATATGAGGAACATCTGCATTTCAATTACACATATATGTGAAAAATAAATTATGTTGTCTTTATTATCATGATAGAGATGTTGCCCCTTCCTGTGTCACTGAAGGCATTGGATTAGATTAAGGGACTGACACTAAGAACATTCTTGGAGACAAGAAATAACAAAATAGAGTAAACCTTTCATAACAAAATTGTCACAGAAGAATCATATGCTGTGGGGCAAGGATGAGAAATCCCAGGCATAGATGTATGATCTAGTTCTTTTGGAGTTTCAGCCCAGTCTGAGTGTTCCAGTCCTGCTCCCCTAGATGGCCACATCACATTCTCTATATTAGCAATGCTGGTGGTTTCCCAATGTTTGTATAGTTTCTTGTTGCACCATCAAAATGCTGCTCTTATGGCTTATCCAGACAGCAGTATGGTGCATTGATTTGAGTGTTGTACAAGACTCCAGGAGTCCAGGGTTCGAATTTCAGCTCAGCCATGGAAATCTGCTGGGTGGCCTTGAAAAAGTCACAATGTCTCAGTCTCAGAAAAAGGCAATGGCAAATCCCCTCTGAACCAATATTGCCAAGAAAACCCAGTGGTAGGTTCTCCTTGAGTTTGTTATAAGTCAGAAGTGACTTGAAGGCACACAACAACAAATGGCAAAGACTTAGTCACTGGCAATAAAAGCTTTAAATTGAATATATGCTTTTATTTTTGGTCTCATAGTTTGACACAGGGTGTCAGTGCTTAGCAGTACAACCGTGCCTGAGTATCCTGTTTTGGTTTAGAAACTGATTCAATCATTCTGGACCAAATTCAGTTGAGATCCAAGAATCCAGTTTTCCAGTTCTTGCTCACTTATGAGCATTGGGAATAATAATAAAAAAACCTATAGCTCTTTAATTCCTCCTCCCCCCAATATTGGAGTAACATTTGCTGACATGATAAATCCTTAAAAAGGGATTAACCCACCCCAGATAGCTGTGGTGTCTTCCAATTTTATAATTCTATGTAATTGGCATGGGCGCCCTTTGATTCACAAAGATACTCAGCACTGTGAAGCTGCAAAATAATTTTGTGGTAGCACAAAAGTTAAGTAAACAAAAACAAACTTGTATTTATTAATTACCTATGTTGTGTCCCTCCCCCCTTTTCTATGACATACCTAAATCCATTTCCTCCAGAAGTCCTGTAAGTAGTTGCATGGAATTTAGCAATGTGCTACATAGTATCACATGATCTTAGATTAAATGCCTTGTTTCTAGATGGTCTCAGAGTTTCTTAAGAGAGCATATCTAAACAAACAGCATCATGAAGACCAAGGAACTATCCAAACAAATTGTGCAGAAGCACCAGTCATGGTTGTGTTATAACCCCCCTCCCTCAACACACATATAAACTATGAACATGTCCCATAGCACTGTTAAATTTGTTATTACAGAACAGAAATAATATGGCTGAAATATTACCCAGTACAGAGAAAGCCATTTTTGAAAACACAGTGGTTGGCTGCCTCTAACAATCCTAACATTGTATGTGACACAACTGTTTTGGTTGTGGGATTAAATTTTATTAGCCATTTTATCTGTCTCTACTGTGTTATTTCAGAAATACTGTATTGTGCTATGGATACAATACAGTATGCCTTGGTATCAGGACAGAATATTTGTAGGATTTATTAGAAAGTGCTAATTTTATCCCCTGAGCTGGTCACACTCAGTAGAAGCTTAAATTGTCTATCCTGAGAACTTTACATGGAAGTGATTAGGTTTTATGTATTTAATTTTTTTGGCAGGGTGAATGGGCAAAGGAGGAGCAGTGGCATCCCTGAGGTTGGTATCACCCAGTGTGGTAACTCATGATGGTGGTGGTGTGTGTCTGCAAGTCATTTTACTTATGGTGACCCTGTCATATGGTTTACTAGCAAGTTTCTTCATAGGCGGTTTGCCATTGCCATTCCCTGAGGCAGAGAGACTGTAACTTGCCCAGTGGGTTTTTTCAATAAATGACATAACTGAGCAGTGACATGATGATGCTCAGAGACTAGAGTTTATAGATGATGACATCAGCATGTTCAATATATTAAGTCTTCTCAAAAGTAACTGTCCAGGCTGTACTTAAATCATACCCATAACAAAGCTAGCCACTTGTATTGAAAAAATACCTTCCTTGCTTTCAGTATAGCTTAGCCATAAATTTACTTTTAGAATCGCAGCATTCGTAGGATTTCCTAAAATATATTTGAATGTATCAAACATCTTGATAGGTTTCTGAGTGGTAAAATAGTTTCTATTTGTAAACGTCGACTTCAAGTAACAAAATTCCTACACAGTTCTTTGCTCTTTAGTTAAATTTGACTTCAGAGTGTAAAGCTGAGCTTGGCCTTTTTGTGAAAATCAAGTCATTAGCAAAAATGGAGTGAGAGAATGAGGAAAAAATCCTTCCCTCTAAATAATCCCACACTAAAAGGTAAAAACGTCTGTTTCCTACCCAAATAAAGAATGAATCACATTTGAAGAAGGGAAATTTCCCCTCTCCTCCAAACTTTCCACCCATTCCTGTACAGGCGGTACTCCAGTATTTACTGTAAACAAACTTAGCAGACCTCTGGAGGCTAATAGGACTGTTGATTGCTGTTTGTTCAGCACAGCAGGGTCTGGTGTGTGATATCTGGGCTTCTGTGTATGGATGAGTGTGGGCTGCTGGTGGGAGGTATCATTTGTTTGAGGGTTGGAAGGAGCTTGTTAGCTCCTTGTGGCTGGATGGAATGAAAGACACTTGTTTATTTGGAATTCTTTAAGACCTCCAGGGCCACTGTGAAGTCTGTTAAGAGTGTATCTTCTTCAGCAGTGTCATTTGGTGGAAGTATCTGGTAATGAAAGAACTAACATGATTTATCTGTGCCATAACTTTCAGACATAGATCTTTGTCTTTATGGTTTCTTTCTGCAATCCACAATATAGGGCATACCCAGCAATCTTGGTGAAAGACTAGAAGGCCTTTCTCAAGAAAGTGGTTTTGCTGTCAGCTTACTTAACATGACAGGAGAGATGTTAAGATTTCTTTTTGTAAAGAAACAACAATGTTAAAGAAAATCATCCAAGCAACAAATCGAACACACACACCTGTCCAGCGGGATAGGCAGCTATATGTCCTGGCTGTTATTATACAGTATTTTATCAGTTGAATTCAAAAGGCAGTAAAGAAATAAAGGGATGGAGTGTGAATGTATGGGCTTTCAAGTCATTTGTCAATTTATGGTAACTCCAAGAATTTCATAGGGTTTTCTTATGCAAGGAATACTCAGATGTTATTTTTCCAGTTCTTTCCTCTGAAATATAGCTTACAGCATGTGATATTCATTGGTGGTCTCCCATCTGAATACTAATCATGGCCAACCCTGCTTAGCTTCCCAAAATCAGACAGGATCTGGTGTCTTGTGGTATTTAGCCAGTAGCTTGTACTAATTCCAATTGTTAATCCCAAATAGACTAATGAATCTTAATGATCCACTTAGTGAATACAACTTGGTAAGTCAATGCATATGTATACCCCATAACTGAATGCAATTGCTGTCAGCCATCTGTATCCACAAATTCTTTATCCACAAATTCAGCCATCCACAGCTTGAAAATATTTTTTTTAAAAAGAAAACCCTGATTTGGCCATTTTCTGTAAGAGACACCATGTTATTATGCCATTATATTCAATGGGACCATTGGTATCCATGGGGGTACTGGAACCAAACTCCAGCAGATACCAAGGACCCATGTAATTCATATTTGAGATGAACATTTGGGTCTAGCCCCTTGTGTTCCAAGGAGCTTTCCAGGAAGTTACTTTATATGTGATAAATTACTGATATGTTCCTTTTCTGTTTCATATTTCAAAGTGAATAAATTAGAGTTATATATTAAAAGTTAATTTTCTTATGAATTAAAATATTCCTAATTGTCTAAACTTACTGTATGTTATTAATACATTAAAAAGGTACAAGAAAGGGCCTCCCCTTGACATGAATGTCTAATTGTAACTGACTGTAGGGAGCGGTGCTCATCTCCATTACTAATCTGAAGAGCCAGCATTGTCCAAAGATGACTCAGGTGGCCACATGGCTAGCATGACTGCTTGGGACACTGTTACCTTCCCACCAAAGTGGTACCTATTTATCTGTTTGCACTTTTACATGCTTTGGAACTGCTAGGTTGGCAGAAGCTGGGACTAGTGATGGGAGCTGACTCTGTTATGCAGTGCTTGGGTCTCAACCTGCCGATCTTCCAACCTTCCAATAATCAGAATTAGTGTCTTAACCACTAAGCCACTGCATCCCATTAATATGTTACCAATCACTAAATTTAGTCATATGACAAACATAATTTTTTAAAATAAAACTTGAATTATTGAAGCCAACATTTAAATTCTACATAGGTTGCTTGTTTCTATTTTTTTGTATGTATGTGTTAGTTACATTAATATCCCACTTTAAAAACGTTGAACTCGAAGCTGTATATACGGGTCCCTTGCCTTTTATCATGATTCAGTGAGATAGGCTGAGAGAGAGTAACCAAAACAAGGCCATCCACTGAGTTGCATGGCTTTGGAGGGACTAGAGCTTGGATCTCCCAAGTCCTAGTACAACTCTTGCTACTCAAAAGCTAAAAGTGACACAATATTGGATCTAGATAGTTTAGCTAGTTCTGCTAACTGCCCTGTTTAAACAAGCATTCCTTTTATCTAAAAGAATACAAACACGATACACACACAATTGCAGCTGATATTCTGTTATTCAAAGTAAACATTTGATCAAAATAGATTTTTAAAGAAAATTGGAATAAGCACTCTCACACCTTATATTGCATTCTAGTTATATTTATTTCTATGCTCATCTTCATTTCTTAATAATAAATTCATTTTGAACAAGATTTCTATCAATCCAGTTTCATTTTTAAATGCCTGATTACAAAGTCAGAGAACCATGAGTTACAGATCTCATTTAAAGCAATCAACTGCAATTTTGCTGGGGAAGGTGTAACCTCCCCAAACTATCTCATTTTAATAAAGACTAGTTGACCTTGTTGATGTAAACCAAATGTTGTCTGCAAGTCAGTTCATTCAGGCAAAAGTTTGTGACCCTTAAACACCACATTAACATGTCTAATTGTAACTGACAGGGCAATTTCCTGGTGGACATTGTTTGAGACAAGCCAAGCTTATAACCTACCAGCAATCTAAGACCTTTGACTGGCATATTAACACGTCTAATTCTAATTGACAGAGCACCTAGGTAAAAACTATCTAAAAACAGCTAGGTGGGCATTTTTGATTGTTGCTTGATAAAAGACCAAGCTGATTATTTATTTATTGAATAAGCATATATTCCCCTGAGAGCTAATAATTCAGAATTATTTTGATTGTGAAATGGTTTGTTTTGCTCCAGACTAATAATTTAAACCAATTTAAATCAAACACCTTCAAGCAAATTTTCTTACAAAGTATTTTTATCTTCTGTTTTATTCAGAAGTGCAAAATCCTCCCCTCATGCAATTTTGTAGTAACTGTAATTGTTACATTGCTTTTGCCAATTTGAAATAATCATCACATTTTATCTTTCCTTTAAATTACCCTTTCAATGCATTCAGCCAATCATAATCAATGAAGGAAAAGTATGTTCAGAAAAATGGGATTACGTTCTTCAAATTAACCCTAAAATGTTCCCTAAACTTGACATAAATGTCCATTCTGTCTTGTTTGCATCAGTGGTAATGACAAATCATTCATAAATCACTCATGAAGCCCTCCCTTCATCCTCCATCTTGAGGGAGCGGAAGGCAGGCTAGCTCCAAGAAGCCAAGTCCTCCCTCCAGTCCATCTGCCTTGGTCCAGGCCTCGGAGGTTGAGAAGAACTGCTGGACCTCATCCCCTTCCCCACCACCACTCCCTTCTCCTTTTGTGTCATGTCTTTTTAGATTGTAAGCCTGAGGGCAGGGAACCGTCTAATTAAAAAGATTGTATGTACAGCGCTTTGTAAATTTACAGCGCTATATAAAGTTTAATAATAATAATAATAATAATAATAATAATAATAATAATACTATATTATAAATTAGTTTTAGGCAACATGGTGTTGGAAACTGTAATGATAATGGATGCCTCCTGCTAGAGTTTTGTGCAGAATAGCACCTGACTATTACAAACACCATCTTTCAGCAGAAAGATAGCTTGAAGACAACCTGGATACATCCCCGATCCAAACACTGGTACCTCATTGATTATATCCTAGTGCGCCAGAGAAATATTTGTGATGTTCATCATACCCGAGTGATGCCCAGTGCAGAATGTCAAACAGATCATCGCCTCATAAGATGTAAACTAAAACTAAATCTTAATTTTAAGTTTAAACCTTAGAGGGGTGGCATCCTAAAGAGGAGACTCCAAGTCAACAATCTTCAACAAGCTGCTATGAGAGACAACTTCCAGGCAAATTTGCAAACAAAACTTGAAGACTCTTCTCCTACAGCGCTTTGGCATCATATCAAAAACAGCATCCTGCAATCTGTGGAAAAATCCTTAGGATTCTCCCTTAAGAAAAATCAAGACTGGACTGATGAAAACAACCAAGAGATCCAGGAGCTGTTGGCAAAGAAGAGAACTGCTCACCAAGCACACCTCGCCCAGCCATCCTGCCATGTCAAAAAAGCAGCCTTTCGCCTCGCATGTAGTCAGCTCTAACAAAAACTCCGAGACATTCAGAACAAGTGGTGGATCAGCTTAGCAGAAAAGACACAACGTTGTGAAGATCCGGGTGATTCCAGAGGATTTTACGAAGCTCTTAAAACAGTGTTTGGACCTACATATCAGGTCCAAAGCTCCCTATACAGTACAGATGGTCAAACACTGATCACAGATAAAGCTTCCATTCTGAACCGATGGGCTGAACATTTCCAAAGCCTCTTTAGTGCCAGCCAAGTAGTCCAAGACTCAGCTATTCACAACATATGACACAACAACTGATGAAAAATGAATTGGACATAGCTCCCACTTTGGAAGAGACCCTTAAGGCCATACAACAGATGAAAAATGCCAAGGCAGCCGGGACTGATGGAATTCCACCTGAAGCTTGGAAACATGGAGGTCATGTATTCCATGCTAAACTCCACGAGCTCCTTGTGAGTTGCTGGGAAAAAGATGAACTGCCATCAGATCTCCGAGATGCAGTCATCATCACCCTGTATAAGAAAAAAGGAGCAAAATTTGATTGCTCAAACTATCAAGGTATAACACTGCTCTCCATCGCTGGAAAAATCCTTGCAAGGATACTCCTGAACAGATTAGTTCCTACTATTGCAGAAGAACTTCTCCCTGAAAGCTAATGCGGTCTTAGAGCTAATAGGAGCATTACAGTTATGGTATTTGCCCTTAGACAACTGCAAGAGAAATGTAGAGAGCAGAACAAAGGACCCTATGTAACATTTGTTGACCTCGCCAAAGCCTTTGACACTGTGAGTAGAAAAGGTCTGTAGCAGATCCTGGAACAACTAGGATGCCCCCCCCCCCCCCCAAATTCCTCAAAATGATCATCCTGCTACATGAAGGCCAGCAAGGTCAAGTCAGATATGGTGACGCTCTCTCAAAGCCCTTTTTAATGACTAATGGTGTGAAACAAGATTGTGTTCTCGCTCCAACTCTATTTACAATCTTCTTTAGCATGATGCACCAAAGAGCTACGGCAGATCTCGAAGAAGAAGATGGCATTTATATACGCTACTGTACTGATGGTAGCCTGTTTAACTTAAGCCGTCTGAGGGCTTGCACTAAGACTCTAAACCATCTAGTTTGTGAGCTGCTTTTTGCTGATGATGCTGCCCTCGTTGCCCACACGGAAGCAGCTCTGCAGCGCCTAACATCTTGTTTTGCAACAGCTGTAGAGCTCTTTGGGCTAGCAGTCAGTCTGAAGAAAATGGAAGTTCTCTACCAGCCAGCACCTCAGGAAGAACACTACCATCCCCACATCACTGTAGGCAAATCTGTGCTTAAGTCCATTCAGCAGTTCTCCTACCTGGGAAACAACATCTCCTCAGATGCCAAGATTGACAAAGAGATAGATCACAGACTAGCAAAGGCATATAGTGCATTCGGAAGGCTCCACAAAAGATTCTGGAGTAACAAACACCTGAGACAAAGCACAAAAATCAGTGTGTATAGAGTCATTGTACAGTCTATTCTCCTTTATGGGTCTGAAACATGGGTCACCTATTGCCAACACCTACGACTCCTCAAACGCTTTCATCAGCGCTGTTTATGCACAATTCTAAATATACACTGGACCGACTATGTGACAAATGTTGCTGTCCTTGAGCAAGCAGGGATCACTAGCACTGAGGCTATGCTATTGAGGACACAGCTGCGCTGGGCAGGACACGTTTCAAGGATGGAGGACCATTGCCTCCCCAAAATAATACTCTATGGTGAACTCACCACGGGTCAGCGTAACAGGGGCGCCCCAAAGAAGAGATACAAGGACTCCCTGAAACAACATCTCAGGCTCGGCCAAATTGATCACCAACAATGGTCCGCCCTGGCCTCTCATCGGGAGGCATGGAGATGCACTATCCATGATGCTGCAGTCTTTTTTGAAAGCTCACTCCAAACGAGTCTCGAAGAGAAACGACAACGCAGAAAGAACCACAACCCGGAAACATCACCCAAAGAAACTTTCTGCTGTGCTTTCTGCAACCGGACTTGTTTATCTCGGATTGGCCTTTTTAGTCATCAACACGCTTGTAGAAAGAATGGAATGAGTCCTTCCTGGATCTTCATCCACGAAGTAAAGCCAGTGATTATACATTATGTTGTTTATAAAACTACCATTTTAATATGATGATTTTAATTTTGTCCAAATTTAATTGTGTGTTTTTTTAAAGGTGATTCTTTTTGTGAGATGCTTTAGGTCATAGTCTGGGAGAAAGGTAGCAAACAAGTGAAATAAATAAATACATTTTAATGATGTTTAATTTTTAATTTTGTTGGTTGACAACTGTAATAACTAAGGAGCTTATCGCTCAGCATTTTAAACTGGCTCCAGCTTCCTGGCTTGGAGCCGGGATAGAGGCGGGGATTATTGTACACTAAATCGCCACCGAACCGTCGGCTGCCATCAGCCCAAGTCCAAGCCGGGTACACAAGCAATTTTTAGAAGCTGGAAAGCTTTCTGATTTATAAAAAGTGCTGGTGGAGTGCAGCTTGGACCTGGGTTGATGGCGGGTGGTGGTTCGGGGTTTATTTAGTGTGCAATAATCCCTGCTTCCATCCTGCATCCCAGCTCCAACCCGGGAAGCTGAAGCCAGTTTAAAATGCTGAGCGATAAGCTCCTAAATATGCCACATAGCTTGATTGTTTAATTATATGATAGAACATTCCTATTCATGTCTACCAAGTCCCATTGAGTAAGACTGCAACCTTAATAATGGTGTGGTTGGATAGTTGATGTACTTACAGTGAAGCAGGGTATAATCCTTACATCAAGATCTTCTGAATAGGGGAGCATGACAGCTATTCTTAAGCCCCAAATGCAGGGTGGTGTGGGCAGAAAGAGACTTTATTCACCAGAAAGCCCAGAGGATTGGATCCCCTTCTATACCAGCCTTTAACTGACATAAATAATCTTCCCATTATTTATAGATGGGTTAGAAAAAGAAACACACAAGGGAAGGTATATTCGCCCCCCCCCCCCCCCAACACACACACAGAAGCCAGAGTAGTTTGGGATGTGGTGGTGGATCAGATGCCACTTTGTATTCTCACTTAGAAAGCTACTTAGACATACAGTGAAAACCACAGAGACCTGCTAACCACTGTGTATGTGTGTGCACGCATGCGTGTGCATGTGTGCACCTTCTCATTGTCTATCAACTTCTGGCAACCCCCTGAATTTTATGAGTTTTTCTTAGGCAAGGAATACTCAGAGGTGTTTTTGCCAGTTCTGAAATATACCCTATAGCACCTAGTATTCATTAGTGCTTTCCCTTCCAAGTACCCACCACCATTCACATCACATGCATTCATTAATGATAATGTCACTAACTGTGCTTCAGCACATACACACATGCGCACACACACCTATGCTTCAGCAATTATTTCTGATACAACAGAGGAAAGAAAATGTTGAAGAATCAACCCCCACCATTTCTATTCACAACAATTTCCTTTTTTAACTACAGTGATTCCAAGTACAGTAAAGATGCATGTCAGTCATGCTGCAGAACATGAATAAGACTGTGTTTGAACTGTCACCCTTTTATTTGATTATTTGATTAATTGTTTTTCTTGTAATTTTCAATATGTTTCTAGTTCATTGAGGTACTTTAGAAGGAAGGCCTCCTATGGCTAATGCAAATCCAATAAATTCTTATGGTTGTAATCAAACATTGGGTGAGCTTACTGGATAAGAGAGCCACTTAAATTGATGGAGATGGGGGAATGATATAGGCTTCCAGTGAAGTTTACTCACACAAGTAGTCCTAATGATTTGAAATGAGGACAAAAGGATAACACATAATGATGTGCAAGAAAACGTAGCATCAGCACACAGCTTGGAAAAGTTACTTTTTTGGACTACAGTGCCCTGAATCCTTCAAACAGCACAGTCACTGTCCATGGAAGATATAGTCCAAAAGATTAATTTCCCCAAATATGCTTGCAAGGTTCTTTGGAATCAAACTATGATTTAGATGGAAAGCTGAAATATAAACAATGAATGAATCGGCACCAAAGTTAAGATTATCCGCCCAGAGTCCCAGGATTTGGACCAGATAAATGACAGAAATCTTCTATGGATATTACCCTGTTATCTTGTTTCAATGAGTAATGATCAAATATGGATTACAGAGGCAATCAACACAATAAGGTACTATAACAAGAATTTCCATCACAGGTAATTTCCCCTCCAACATGGAGAGTGTAATAAGCAACAAATGACCAAGCATTTTCATTCTTAATGATGGGAAGAGCACCTGCCACCTAAAATTATACCAGCACATTTTCTTTCTTGAATTTTTCATCCCTAACACATCATCCCATTTCTTGAACCTAAAAACAACCAGAGGTCACATATTTCTAGATTTTGATGGAGTGAGCATTTATAATTCTTTCTGCTTTATTTTTTCTCACTCAAAATTTTTACACTGACTGTTCTTTTGAAGGGCAAGATTTTCTTGCCAGGTGGGTATTCCCAAATTCTCACAACTTTGCTCATATGGTCTTTTATCCAAATGTCTCTGAACAGTGAGAACTCATAACTCATATGAATGGGAAACAGTTGGTGGCTTGCCACACTTCATCCCACTTGATTGTTGACATTGTTAGCAGCTGCTACTGTCGATCTATCTTTTACCAACTGGGAGTACATAAAAATGTTACATGTACAGCACTAGTTTCTCCTTTCCCTCTCTCTCAAAACTAAGAGAATTATCAAGAAGAAAATACTTCCTGAAATTGTTAAGTTTTCTATTCATGTTCTTTGAAAGCCAACCAAGGCTGGCAGATGTATTCTCTGAGTACTCAAAACATCACTTCACAACAGCTAAAAAGGTCTGTGGCAAAGAACTACATATAATATATAATCTCTTTTAGATATGACTTCCTTTTCTATTGTTTGCTTTAAAAGTTCTGACTCCCCAGCTTTTCATCATGTGAGTCATCTTTTAGACTGAGTCCCTGTGCAGACCAGCCATTAAGGGTGCCTGGGCATGGAGTTGGGGCATGGTGTCTACATGACGCATGCCCCGAATCTGCCCCAGGGCGCCATGGTGCCATGCACTACTCCACATAGCATGCACCATCACGGCACTCCTCTGGCACTGTGTCCACATGATACAGCACCAAAGGAGCACTTTAAAGCCATGGTACTGCA
Organism: Sceloporus undulatus; assembly: GCF_019175285.1. Lineage (NCBI taxonomy): Eukaryota > Metazoa > Chordata > Lepidosauria > Squamata > Phrynosomatidae > Sceloporus > Sceloporus undulatus. Next base: position 164,832,135 of record NC_056526.1, on the reverse strand, counting down.
GGTATTGCACACTTTCCAGGGTGCAAATAGGAGCCACTTTTTGCGGCTCCTTTTTCCACCCTGGAAAAGCTAGATCGGGGATGTGGCATGCGGTTGCTGTGGCCCTGATCTGGCTGTAAATGGGGCAGCTGCAAGTCTCCCCTCTCAGAGTAAGGCAAACCCCCTCATGATAGGTTTACCTTAGGGTCACCATAAATCAGAAATAACTTGTAGGCACACAACAAATTCTACTGGACTGCAAGCAGTATTTCAGCTTAGCACTTGTTGTTTTCTCCCATGATAGGAAGAGAAAATAAGAATTAAACACTATGGATAGTAACCTATAGGATCATTATGATGTTTGTTGTTTTGTTAACTGCCCTCAAGTCTATCTCAAGCCATGGTGACCCTGTGGATGAGACATCTCCAAGATTCCCTGCCCTCCACTGTTCTGCTTAGCTCCTGGAAACTCATCCCTGTGAGCACCTTAATAGAGTCCATCAATCTAGCATGTGGTCTTCCTTTTTTTCTACTTCTTTCCACCTTTCCTAGCATTATTGTTTTTTTCCCCAATGAGTTGTGCCTTCTCATGATTTGTCTAAAGTACAACAGCCTCAGTTTTGCCATCTTGGCTTCCACGGTGATTTATGGCTTGGTCTGCTCTAGGACCCATTTGTTTGTCTTTTTGGCTATCCACGGCATCCTCAGCACTCTTCTCCAGAACCACATCTTGAATGAAGTGATTTTCTTCTTATCTTCTTTCTTAAGTGTCCAGCTCTTACATCCATACATGGTAATAGCAAATACAATGGATTGTATGATTCTAACTTTTCTGCTCAGCATTTTGTCATTTTCTGCATCTTGGCATTTTAGGATCTTTTCTAGTTCTTTCATAGCCACCCTTCCCATTCTTAAACTTTTTCTGATTTCCTGGCTGCATCCCTGTTCATTTCAATGTTTGAACCCAGATATGAGAACTCTTTAACTATTTCTATTTCTTCATTGTATAGGTTATACATCATTCAACCTAGACAATCCATTGTACAGGTCATTTTCTTGGTTGTGCACTGTACATTGTGCTATACAAATTCCTGTAATTTTTTGTCTTCCCTGTGGAAGGAAAGACAAGCACTTTTAAGATACCTCAGCAAATGCTCTCACTCACTCCAGGATCCCTTTTCTACTGGGTTGTCATCTCCACCCCCCACCCCCACCCCCCACCCCCCGGATTGATTTGTAGAAATCTCACAAGTGGAAACCCTCAACTATTTAGTAGAGGCCTAAGATATTTTGCTGCCTGAGGAAAGAAATAATATGATATTGTTTCTCATACCACATACAAAAACTGACTAGACTGGCAGCTGAATCCCCTTCAAGCTGGGTAATGGGACAGTATTGAGTGAGACTGAATGCTCACCAAGGAGGGTACAAGGAAGGCCACATGGGACATGGCTCTATCCTTAAATGCCATGTTGCTGCTTCTCAGCATCTCCTGCCTGAGGCAGTCACCTTACTCTGTCTAACAGTGGGCTGGCATATAAATAAAAATGTATTTTCAGTAAATCCAAGTCCTTATCTTTGCACTGTGCTGTATGCTACCATAATACACAAGTCTCCTTGTTTGTTCTTTATTTTCACTGACATGATCATAGAAAAAGAAGGTGAAGAGGGTTTTGTGTTTTGTTTTGTTTTTTGGTACTTTTTCATTTCCCTTCTTCCATCACCCAGACTCCTTTCTGTTCACACAGAAAACACTATAGGCATTTCAGAAGTCTCAGGTCTGTGTGAAGCAGTAACAGAAAAACAATTAGCAACTAATTACATTAATTAAGAGGCTTGCCCACAGGAAAAGGCCAGGCTTGAAACAATTAGATGGAAGGGGTTATTTTTTAATAAACAGATTCCTTTAAAAACAACAACACCTAAGTGAAAATGTTTGTTTTCTCCCTGCAGCTGGGTGTCAGATTTTCCATCCTCTCCTAACCAACTTCAGATGTTGGTAAATGACACATTGGAGCTGGTCTCCTGAAGAAAAATTCTTGGCTACAAAGGAAAGCAATGTAGATACCAATTCTAGAATGACTGAACTATGCCAATTAAAATAAATATGATATTCAAAAATGCCAAGCAGCTACAGCTGCTGTTGACATCACTAAGGCGACTAGACGTTTGACACTTCACCATGATGTTTGATCTGGACTAGGGAAGCAAAAACAGAAAGACTTACTTCTTGGAAGCCAGGAGCATAAGAAAAGCAGACCAGGCCTAGACAGAAAACAAGCACCAATCTAAAGCGAGTAGGAAGACAATGGTTAATTTTGAATATGTAGTTATTTGATCACAACAAAATATAACTTACAAATTGAATGATATTTTATGTTTTGAGCATTTTGTCTTGCCCATTAGATAGCCAAAGACTAAATAAAATGCTGAACTGTCAGCATGGCATAGGCAGGATGACAATTGTATAGATTAAAGTGTACAATATCATTTTTCTTACATTTATTTTGTCAAATCTGTAAAGCATCTAGACTCATATACATTGTGAAACAGGAACATCATTAGGGGAGTGCAGGGGATACTGTCCTCACCATGTGACACTCCTGAAGAGGGCTGACACCTGGTTGAGCCCTCTTCCCAATGTACCCCTCCCAACTTTGTCACAGAAGCCTCCTCAAAAGGAGACCTCAGCTTCTGTAGCAAAGGAGAATGCTCAGTGCACCCTTTTGGCCATGGCTGCTTTCCAGCAGCCTCCCCTACACCCTGCATCTGGTGACACCAGGGCTAGGGATGCCACTGCAGCAAAAGCAGTTTCTGGTGAAAATGAAAGCAATAAGGATGCCACTCCTTTAGCACTGTAAGTGGACGTGTCATCAGTGTGATTCAGTATGATTTTATGGAAAAGAATAAACTTTCTAGGAATTGCTCATATATTTCCCAGCTTCTTCCATAATTAAGCTTTTAATGCACAACTTCATGAGTCCCATGAAAAGGAGAGTAACTGATACTAAATCCTGCTCAGACATGATCTAACAAATACATTTTTCCTTATAATTTTTATTTTCAACATGTCAGCCCTTCCCATCTAACATATCTGGTTTCCACATTAAACATTTTAATATTTGTTGTTTGCTTGTTTTTGTTTCATTTTAGAAATGTTTGACACATGAAATCACCTGGGTTCCATTAATAGTGAAAATGAAAAAATTAAAGAAAAAAGCCAATTAGTCTTGACAAAATATTCAGCTAAAGCAAGGACATTTCCTTCCTTTTGTTTAGTACATTCCTGTTGTAGAATGGCCTGTTTGTACATTACTTTACACTTGGTTGTTGTTGTTTGCCTTTAAGCAATTTCCTACTTATGGAGACCTTAGCATGGATTTTTTTTGCAAGTTTCTTCACACAAAGTTTGCTATTATCACTATCTGAGGTTGAGAGAGCGTGACTTGCCCAAGGTCACCCAGTGGAGTTGTTTGAATCCCAGTGGATTCAAACCCTGGTATTGAGAGTTGCAACCCAATACTTAAGTCACTACACCAATCTGGCTCCAATTTCAACTTTAAGTCCTATTTTTTTGTAATACCCCATGATTTTATCATGAACCAGAGTTTTGTGAAATTGGATGGAAAAGGTTTCAAAATAAGATGCATACTTAAAGATTGGGAAATGGATACCTTTGCCATAATGAAGACTCAGGGTACAATCTAACCATTGTTAAATATCCTCAAGTCTACTTATGTCTATGGTAAATTTAACACCTCCTGTTACAATCAATAACACAAAAGTGCTCAAGTTCTTCTATATTTTGACTAATGTTTTAAAACAGAGTACAAAGCATTAGAAGCATTTTAAAATATTTGTCACTGTTTCTTTGTTTGATTTTGCACAGCATTGAAATAAGTAGGAGCTTTGTGATAATTTATGCCATTCAAGTGAATCAGTTTCTTATGACACCAGTTCCCCCATGCATTGCCAGCTAACAATATAATGTGTATCTTGATATGTTGCTATTGTTGTTTGGTAATGCTAAAAAAAACCTATGTCATGAATAAAGACCAGAAATTCATTTACAAGTCAGCCTCTTGCCAAGTGGTATTTAGAGGGAATTATATAAAAAATATTGCAATAAAATTGCATTTTAAAATTATTTTGAGAAGAAAGCTGTTTTTCGCCACTTTTAAAAGGTTACACTACAAGTCTACCTCCATGTTTAAGTGTGCTTAAACATTTCCATATAAACTCCAGTAGTTGTTACACTGAGAACCAGCACGAAATAGTGGCTTGAGTGTTGGACTACTACTCTGGAGACCTGGGCCTGGTACATACTTCTGGGAAAGTCCGGCCTGGCAGCAGCCTATTTTCCCATGGAGGGATGCCACAGGAGCCAAACTGCCTGACGTTCCTCCACCCCAAAAAGAACTTGTAAAAATTGGGTTATTTTTGGGTCGCCGGGCAGACTCGTGATGTAAGTGACACGCAACAATGTGTATATGCTGTGCATCACTTAGGCCAAGATGGTGGCACCTGTGTAGATCTGCCGCCGCCATTAGGCCGCCGCCATGTGATGCTAGGGTTAGGGACCGTGTGGTTGGTGCGTGGTCTCTAACCCTAGTATCAGTGGTGGCACAGCGCTTCGGGACTGTCTGTCACAGACCCAAGTTTCAATTTCCTACATGACCATGAATCCCATTGAGTGACATTGGGCAAGTCACATGTTCTCAGCCTCAGGGGAAGGCAATGGTGAACCTCTTTTGAACAAATCTTGCCAAGAAAATCTCATAATAGGTTTGCCTTTGGCTCAGCATATATCAGAAATGATTTAAAGGCACATAACAACAACAGCAGGTTGTTATATTGAAATAGACAGATTAAGAGAGGGAAAGAAACACTTAAGAAATTGGAATAATAATAGTAATATTGGAATACCCCAAAGAATTTCAGAAGAAAGTCAGCTTGATAGATTATAGCAAAGCCTTTAATTGTATAGATCATGAAAAGTTGTGGCTCACTCTTAAAGAAGCTGGCATGCCACAACATTTTATTGTTCTGATGCATAACTTTATTTGGGATGAGAGGCTACTGTCAGGACAGAATATAGAGGAACAGAAGGGTTTCCAGCAAGAGGGTCAGTTAAGGCTGGATTAACCACCCTGTTTAATGTGCATGGTGAATGTATCATATGTACAGTATAGCTGGAAGAAGGAACATCAACAATTTAAGATACACAGATTGTGCCATACTGCTCGCAAAAAAATAGTAAAGACTTAAAACAGCTATTGAGGAAAGTAAATGAAGAAAGTGCAAAGATAGGGTTACAGCTGAACACTAAATAATAATAATAATGACAACAGATAACTTACATAACTTTAAAGTAAATAATGAAGACACTGAAATCATCAAAGATTTCCTATACCATTTCTCAGTCATTAATCAGAAAAGAGACTGCAGTCAAGAAATCAAAAGAAGAAGGGGTGCTGTGAAGGAACTAAACAAAATCCTCAAGTGTAAAGATATATCATTGAATACCAAAGTCAGGATTGTCTATGCCATCACATTTCTGATATCTGTGTATGGTTGTGAAAGCTGGACAGTAGTGGTGGGAAGCCAATAGGAATGGAATAATCTCATTTGAAATGTGGTGCTATAGAAGAATTCCTCAGGTACTATGGACTGCTAAAAAGACAAACAAATAGGCATTAGAGCAGGGGTAGGCAACCTGCGGCCCGCGGGCCGGATGCGGCCCGACGAGGCCTTGGGACCGGCCCCAGCCCGGTCCTGCCGCCAATTGCCACCTGGGCCTTTGGCGTCTCGCACGAGGGGCATGGTAGGGCAATTGTCTATAGAAGCCTCAGAAACATGCTTTTATCTTAACATTTTTTTAAAAATCAGCAAATTTTTTCGCGTGTCCTCCATTTTTTATTTAAAAAGTGTCCTCCATTTGAAAATTTTGTCCTAAATTTGTCCCGGTTTATTTATTTATTTAAAATTATTTAATTTTTTATTTTTTGGCTTCGGCCCCCCAGTTGTCTGAGGGAGAGCAACCCGGCCCCCGGCTCAAAAGGGTTGCCTACCCCTGCATTAGAGTGAATCAAGCCTAAACTTGCCCTTGAAACTGAAGAGGACAAAGCTGAGACTGTTGTACTTTGGACACATCATGAGAAAACATGTTGGCTGGGTCTTCCGGAGGCTGAGGTTCAAAACATCTGGAGAACAAAATTTGAGAACCAGTGTATGGAAGCACTGGAAAGACTGATACTGGCTTAATATAAAATCACTCCGGCACAGGATGATATAGATATTTGACTTGTATAAATTCATAAACAGTGCACAGTGTGTGTGTGTGTGTGTGTGTGTGTGTGTGTGTGTGTGTGTGTATGTGTTATTTGACATATAAATTCATAAACTCTGTGTGCGTGTGTGTGTTGGAGGAGCCCTGGTAGCGCAATGGTTAAATGCCAGTACTGCAGCCACTCACAAACCACAAGGTTGAGTTCAATCCCAGCTAAGGGCTCAGGGTCGACTCAGCCTAGCATCCTTCCAAGGATGCTAAAATGCATACCCAGCTTGATGAGGGCACTGCTCTGTGCGGTATATAAATGAAGTTGCTATTGCTATTGCTGTGTGTATAAATATATAGGCTTTTGATGTTTCTTAAAGAGGTATAACCACCAAATGTGAAAATCTAATTTGATTTCTCCCAGAACATTGTTGGAGGTAAAGAAGAAACAGTCTAGACATGATAGTGGATTAGAAACTAGCAACAAGAAGTTAAGGGATTATAGCAGAAGGCAAGTATAATCTTCAAAATCCTTTGCGGGGCTTACTTTGTATCAAATGTCATCTCTATTTCTTGAGCACTTTCTTAAAGACAATGCCTTTGTTGATAGTCTATTTTTGAAGGTTTGCTGAGGTACTTTGTTGGGGCCAGTTTTCATTTGGCATATTTAGGTGTGGCCACAGACTTCAATATCAGAAAGGAAATGCCAAAGACATTTCTTCAACATCATGCCTGTTTACATTTTCCCACTTCTAAAAAAATGAGGAGTTTAATCATGAAAGAAAGCACAGACTGAAAATACCCATATGTCATAAAAGGTAAGTGTCACACAAGCAGAAGCTTTATATTGTCACAGTGATGGGTTAATGCTCTGTTAAAGATGTTTGAACAGCCATAGCCTATTGGGCAGAGATCTTGTCAGAATGTATAAACCAAATAAGGTCAAGCCTAGTCAGTGCTTAAATGGGCCACCTTCAGAGAAAGCTCAAAGTGTTACAAAAATGGTTGGGGGGGGGGCTACCCATCAGCATTTTTTATCAGTACTGACCTCACAACCTCTTGTAAAGGAGAGCAGTGATACAGGAAATTACATTTTAATAGAGGAAGATGACATGTTAAATCAGGAGAGGGCAAAATCTGGTCCTCCAGGTGTTTCTGGATCATAACTCCCAGCATCCCTCACTTTGCTAGCTACAATTGATGAGGGAGGCCCTCTAACAGCATCTGGAGGGTTGTACTTTGCTGTCCCTGGGTTAAGCCTTTCAAAGCCATAGTTATTTTCCTAAGACTGTATCTAGGGGGAGTTACTCTCACACATGGTAGCACTGATGTGGAAATGGGACAACACGACACCTTAAACACAATGTATAAAACAACATAGGCATTTGATGCAACCAGAAGTCTATGGGGGAGGGAATAATGAACTTTACAGTTATTTGGAATAAATATCCTGTAAACTACTTTGTGGAATTATTGAGGAAAGAATAAATTTGGGCAGAAGGATTTATTTATTAAAATATTTATATCCCAGCCAAAGATATACAGTAAGAAAGAGGCAATTAAAAAAATAGACTACTTAAAATAATCAGAATCATGAAAGGCAACTGTTCTAAACACTTTAGAGCAACTTCAAATAATTTTGAACTGTTTATAATAATAAAGATTGGATATCTCTCTGATGCTTTAAAAGGGCTTTTCACTCTGCTAGCATTACATTAGATCATGGCCTTGATTATCATTTGGTATACTAGAGTCCTTAACTAGGCAAACATTAAGAACTATGAAACGGCCAATCACAATGATGGCATCAACACACACTGAAATAAGAACCAGTCAGTTAATGGATTCTAGGCTGCCAGTGAATCTAATGACATAACATTCTCCTACATTAATCTATGATTTCCCAGTAATCAGTAAATGATGAATCTGTTGTGTTACTTTATTTCCCTTGCATAAGGACAACTGCTGTCATAATTTGTACCATCATTTATTCTAACAGAAACTCCAGAGTTGATGAATGCAAAAACTGCACAACGTGCTGCTAATACATACCACAGAATTGTAAGATCAGGTTACCTGGAGATATTTATCCTCTGTTCTTCAGATCTTGGACCAGTTTATGTATGAATCTGGTTGACAGAAAAATGCACAGGTAGCACCAAGATTTTTGGAGACTTTTTTTCTCCATTGGTCCTCCCTCCTGCCACAAAGTCTGTAAATAGGTGTAGGGCATGGAGGCAAGAGGGGAGACAGGGAATGGTACTAAAAACAATTCAGCTGTTCTGGTCATTTTACACTCTCTCAGCCCAGTGCCAGATGAGATGGATGCAACCAGCACCATCTTTTTTTACCCACAGTGCCTTTTGGCCTTGCCCCTGTTGTAATACATTTCAGCTGCAGGGACCTGAGGCACTGAGGATAATGAAAACCATGGTAGGTGCAGCAACCTGGCCCATAACTTTTCTTTACTGAGCCAGGCATTTAAAAATGATTAAAAAGAATAAGAGAAGAGAAAGGGGGATGTCCGTGCCAGACCTCCAGGATCCATGGGGCCAATTTTCATATCATGCTTGGAGAAGTGAGAGATATATCAAGACATAAGGAGTGATATGTCAAAAGGTATAATGCGGAGAACACGGAATGTTGAGAAATATAGCTGGCAAGACATATATGCTTGTGAGAAGTGGACATAATAAGAATGAGTCTAAAGAAACTGAGATTGGAGGAATATGAATGGATTAGGATGTGTCTTTATACTTGAAGTGTTGTGAACAGCACAATAGGAAGCAAGGAATTAGCAAATTGTTCACAAGGGCTTACGTCAGGATATGTACTCTTTTATCCAAGAATGAGAAATGATTTGTTGTTATAAATTTCTGCCCTACCATTGATTCTTTATGTGCATGTCCAGGGGAAGTAAAATATCTTTACTTCCTCACAGCAAGAAATAAAGTTCTGTTCAAAGTGTGGCTACATCTATCCAAACCTGTGTGCTCTGGCTTTGAAAAGTGGGGGAAGTGTATTCATATAGGAAATCAACATGTGCCTATTCCAGATGGATGACTGAGATTTACATTGGTGGCACTGAACATGGGCATATGATGAGTGAATGCAATCTTCACTGAAAACAGCAGGGATAAAAAGAATAGTCATAACTATGTATTCCCAGGTGAAAAAGGAAGCCCATTTAGGCAGTGAGAGATATATCAAGATATTATTTGTGGTGGATGAGTGAGAAATTTACACAATTTTCTCTGGATAGTCAAATGTCCCAAAATGTTGTGGATGAATTATTCTGTAGAGCAAAACACATGAGTGATTTGCACAAACATAAAATAAACTAAATGTATTTTCAGCATAAAGTGAATTACTTGTAGGGAAAGCATGGCCTGCTTCACAAGCAACCTGTTTTTTTGCTAAGAAATAATAATGGTTTTTTTTGTACACACACCCACACATATTTCCTGTGGCAAATGATTTTCTGCAGCACTTCAGTACATTCAGCTCATTGGGGGCAATGGGTCTACACATTGTAAACTGCTTAGGGAATGTTAGTTCACGGATAATCGGTACAGAAATGTGCTTGCTATTGCTATTGCTATTCAGATATGGGAAAAATACTCCATAGTGGAGGGGGAACCAGAAGAAGACTAGGATTTACATGTCTAGCAAACAGGTATAATTGCTGAAGTCTAGAAAATGATGTGGGTGCCTCTCTTCCCAATGTTTTCATGTGTGTGAATGTTTCACTACATTTTATAAATTTTATGGTAATGTGTACTGTCTCAGTACAATCCAGTGACATTTAAAAATAAATAATATCCCTCTCTTTCTTTAATGCCTCCAATATATTATATTGCAATAGTGAAGGTGGATAAATATCTACTACACACTGTTAATATTATTAATGAGTATAAAGGCACAAAGAAAGCATGATGATTTTGCACATTTTTGGATGCTGTATGACACTTCATTTGTGGGATTGTCCTGGATTTCTTTCCCCATTTCTTTTACTCATTCAAACTCAGTTGTAAATTCAAAAGAGCCATTACCTGTAATTGTTATTAAAGAAAGATAGGCAACTTATAATTGGAGTAAATGTTTTGCAAAAACCAAAACTATGATGTCAAACTGGTAACATTGCTCCTGTAATGCAACAATAATTTCTTGCCTTAAAAAAAAATGCCTTTCACTTGGAAAGAGCTATAAAATGATTTAACACATACCTTTTAACAATGATGACTTCATTCCACATTAATTAAAAAGTGGGTTTCTCAAACTCAACAACTCTTGCATTCCTCATATTAAACATGAAGCCCAACTTGTACACTGTATAAAATGAGTGAATCAGAACACATTAATCATAATTATTAATTTGAAGTCTGTGACATCCATTGAAAAAGGCATAAACAATGGTTCTTCTGTAACATAGGTAATTTAAGTAGAGTAGAGAATTTATTTGTTAATCCAAACCAGAAATTGCCCTGGATGTTGAACACATATTGGAAGTTTTCATATGCTGGCTGTGTGCATTTGTATTTTTATCCCTGCTGCAATTCATTGACTTGATTTTATGATTCTCACACCATGAACTAAAATCGTTTGTTGCATTGGTATTGCACATTTTTACAAGCATTTGTCAGGCTGGTCGTGTCTTTTAGTTTTGGTTGTTTCAGCAGTTAAGGAAAGGTTGGTGCTAATGGAAAAAGATTGTTATGTGAGGGTAATCATTCTAGGGCAAAGCTGAACTTCAAAGAGGGAGCACATATGGTTTTGACTTTTATAAAGATGGCAGGTGGACATGAAAAAGCTTGATTTCAAAATTTATTTTCATGATAGCATGAACTTCTTAAAAGTCCAGGGGGAAGATTAATTTTCAATTTGGAATTCCTAATAACTGAAACAAGATCATGGTTTTACAACTTCCTGAGGCAGAATTTGAGAGACACTAGGTCATGCTGATATAATAAAGCAGTGATAGGATAAAATGTAAGAACTAGAAATGATCCATGTTTGGGGAAAGCTGCTTAAAAGGAAAGCACATGTAAAAGGCAAATCGTTCCACTATTCTCTTTCATTTAATAAACACTGACCCAAACTATCCTAGTTTGAACTATTAGTCATAGCAGGAATAAAGCTGGAACATATCTCACACATTTAATTAAAATGGCCATTTAATTATTATTATTATTATTATTATTAACCTTTATTTATAAAGCGCTGTAAGTTTACACAGCGCTGTACATAATTTTTTTTTTTTTAGTCAGACGGTTCCCTGCCCTCAGGCTTACAATCTAAAATTACCCCAGATTTTCCTGGTCACATCAATGCAATTTTCTGTGTAAGGATTTTTTTTTTACCTTCATATTCAGTCAGAGCCCATCTGTTAAATACATCCACAACCATCCAGTCTGTAGCTATGTCTTATCTGTATTTTACATCTTAGAAGTTACATATCACAAGCAATGTTGGTATCTTATTACCTTTCTACAATGATGTTTTAAGGATGTTACATTTCAAATGTAATGTATCAAGTAGGACACAGTTTCTTTTCTGAGTAAAAGCAATTTTTTATTTGCTATTTGTTTGTTTTATATTCCAACTTTCTTCCAAAACAGAACCTCATACAGCTTACAATATAAATTAAACCAGAATCAATTTTAAAAGTGGTACAAAAGTCTTTTTAAAAAATATATTGAATAATCAATTCAATCACTTTAAAAACGGTTAAAAATCCTTAAAACGTATAGCCTGGGAAAGTGGTAGGATGGGAACAAAGACTTCCCCCAAAGATTGTAAGACGCAGAAAGGCTCATGTGAGGGGATAGCCTGGACCTAAGCTGTAAAAGGCTTTATAAGTCACAACCAGCATTTTGAATTGTGCCTAGAAATGGACCAGTAACCAATACAGCTATTTCAACAAAGGAGTGATGTTTCCATGCTACCTTTTCATTGGTTTTGGGGACATCTTTAGAAGAATTTTGATCAGAATTCTTATGTCTTGGACAATTTTTTAAAACTCAAACTTATTTTTGAAAGTAATTAAAAGCAATGAGTAATAGAAGGCAACAAAATTGGGGGGAAGTTACAAGTTATTTTGTGGGGACTCATAAACTATCACATAAAACACATTTAAAAAGTAACTTTCCATACTCTGGCTATGTTCTCATTACTAAATGGACACACTTCCAGGTTTGTCTTGGGAATCAGATCTGACCCAAGATATTTTGCTACTTTCAGGGCCCATTCCCACTTGCGGAAAAATCCATGTGGGAACTTGGCTCCGCTCCGCTAATGAAAGCGGTTCCAAAAGGCCCCTCGTTCAGACTATGAAAAGGGACTTTGTTTGGAACCGCTTTTTTAGCTGGGAACACTTGTCATTCCTACTGGAGGATCCAGGGAAGGTGCCAGCTCTTCACCACTCCTAACCCCTTCCCACAGGGGAATCTTTTTTTTTTGGGGGGGGGGATAGAATTGATCGCAAAGTCAATCTATTGCAAAAGCAACTACTTTTGCAACAGAGTGCTTTTGCGATCAATTCTATCCCTCCCAAAAAAATTTCTTGGGCCCTCCTCATCCACCTTCCCCAAGGGTCTCCCCTCCCCAGTGCCACACTTGGATCGAAGGATCCAAGGGTGGCACTGGCCACAAAGGGACCCCCAAGGGTCTTCCTTCCTTTCCTGCTGCCCTCTCCTCCTCCTCCCCTGCTTCTCTCTCTCCCTGCCTACCTGGCTGCTGGTGCAGGGCTCAGAGGCAGTGGTAGTGGTCTGGCTCTCTCCTCCTCCTCCTCCTCCTCCTCCTCCTCCTCCATGCTGTTCTCCACTGCCTGACCTCCTTCTCCTTCTCTGCCCCTTTAGGCCTACATTAGAAGGAGAGAGGCAGCATGCTCAGAGGACAGAGGATCAAGGACATGCGTGCCTCCGTACTCCTGGCCTGCCTCTCGCCCTTCCTTTGTGGGGGCAAGCCAGGTAGTTACAAAATCATGCAATTGCTTAATCTACCCTTAAAAGAAAAAAGGGCAGCACTGGAGGGGGGGAGGGAGAAATGGTGGAGCTGTCAAAAATTCTCTGCCATTTTTCCATCCCCTCAGGAAGAATCGATTCTGATCAGGTTATTTAACATCTATATGAAGCTGCTGGGTGAGATAATACGGAGTTATGGTGCTGGGTGTTATCAGTACGCTGATGACACCCAAATCTATTTCTCCGTATCTCGTTCGTCGGCCTCGAATTCCGATGGCATCTCTTCTCTCAATGAATGTCTTCAGGCGGTAATGGGCTGGATGAGGAAAAACAGATTGAAACTGAATCCAGACAAGACGGAGGTGCTCATGGTAGCGACCCCGAAACCAAGAATTGGGTTGCAACCTCCAGTCCTGGATGGGGTCACACTCTCCTCCAGCGACTGTGTTCGCAGTCTGGGGGTGCTCCTTGACTCGTCGCTCCTGATGACAAATCAGGTAAATGCGACGGTCAGGAGTGCCTGTTATCAGCTTCGGCTGATACGCCAGCTGCGCCCTTTTCTGGAAGTAAGGGATCTCGAGACGGTTGTGCACGCACTGGTAACCTCACGCCTTGATTTCTGTAATGCACTCTACATGGGGATACCCCTGTGCTTGACTCGGAAATTACAGCTGGTTCAAAACATGGCAGCCAGGCTTGTGTCAGGTACATCTAGGAGGGACCACATTACTCCGGTTTTGAGGTCCCTCCACTGGCTGCCTATCAGCTTCCGGGCCCAGTACAAGGTGTTGGTTATCACCTTTAAAGCCCTAAATGGCTTGGGTCCAAACTATCTTAGAGACCGCCTCCACCCGTACAATCCTCCCCGCGCTCTCCGGTCCTCTGGGAGGAACTTACTGCAGCCTCTAAAATCTAGGCTTGCGGCAACCTCCCAGAGGGCGTTCTCTGCTGTCGCCCCCAAACTCTGGAACGACCTGCCGGATGAGATCCGTCAGATAACATCATTAGACAGCTTTAAAAAAGCGGTCAAGACGGATCTCTTCCGGCAGGCCTTTCCAGATTAACCATCCCGGCCCAGGTTCCCAGGTTCCCTGATTCCCTCATTCCTCCCGTGGCCCCATCTTAGAGATGGTTGAGGATCAACAGAGGGATATCAGGGTTTTTAGTTTTAATTGCTGTTTTTATCCTTGATATTGTATTTTTAATATGTTATACTATTTAATACTGTCTTAAGGGGGGGAGGGATAAAGTGTTTTTAATTGTCATATTTTATATTTTACTGTTGTTAACCGCCCGGATTGGTTTGCCAGAGGGCGGTATACAAATAAATATTATTATTATTATTATTATTATTATTATTATTATTATTGGTGTTCCCACTTATTTGCCTCGCTTCAGAATCGATTCCTCAGGAAACTACTGCCAAAAATGTAGTGTCAGGAAACCTTGTGCTTTTGCCGTTTTTTGTGGGTTTTTCCCATTGGAATTGATCCAATGAGGATCAACATCGAATTCCAATGGGAACTAGAGGCATTTACCTTGCATCGGGTCTGGGACCTTTTTGTAGTGGGAATGAGGCCTCAGTGAACAAGCCAGCAGATTGTTTCCACATATAGAAGTGATCAGATTGCTTGCTGAATCTTATTTCATCAGTAGTGATTGGACAGCACCTTCTACTGACATCCTACAGGCTAAAAAACTATTCCAAAAGGCACAGTGTAACTTAGAGCTCTTTACATTCCATGGTTCTTACTTCTGCACAAAAACAGAATCTGATCTGCTGTCAAGCCCAGCTTTCATTTTTGCACAAGAGTTTCTAGCCCTCTTAGATATGAAGAAGAGGCTGGAGAATTGATTGACAGTACTGCAGAATTAATGCAGTTTGGACAGCTTTAACTGACATGGTTCAATGCTATGGCATTCTAGGATTTGTATTTTTTTTTAGATATATAGCCTTCTCTGTAGATGGATAATAATAATAATAATAAGAAGAAAGACACCTTTTTTGAAATGTATTTACATTGAATATTTATACATTGGAAACCACTGTGAAAGTAAATAAATAATGTAAATGCTGAGAAACCAAATAAGAGTCTTGGTGGGAACTCCATATCTCAAGGGAAAAAGGTCCAGTTTGCTGAACATTTAACATATTGCTGATACTGGCTACTTCCAAATGCCAATTCATATTTGACTTCATGCACACCTTTTCCCTCCATTCCAGCTTCATTTTTGCTTTATAAAATTCCAGTGCTTACATACAGGATTCAAGTTTGCTAATTTTTTATTTTATTTTTTTGGAGAAAATACACATCTTGAATGTTGAAGAGAAAATGTTTGATAAAATATTATCATAAATCTTTCTGCTTAATTTGATCAGGAGTTTAGAAATATTTAAGTACACATCCTTATATTTCTCTACTTCTTGTCATCCTTTCTCTTTTTCAATCATCAAAATTTATCCCTTGTTTCTTTTCCAAACCATTTTTACTGTTTTTCAGACAAAAACCTTCTCCTGAAGTGGCTCATTCATAATTAGACATCTGTTCTGTGTGGTTTATAATCAAAATGCAAGACACCAAAGGAGAAAAGGATTAGGAAGAAGGAGGAAAAAAAGCAAAGTTGGACTGTTGTTCTTGGTTAGGGCATTCTTATAATGCAGTTTTGCTTTTAAAGATTTTTTTACCTTTATATTCACTCTCTTCCAGCATCACTCTAACCTGAAACCATTTTTCTTCTTTCTCTCCTCTACATTAGAAGAGTATTTTTATGTATGTATTATTCATAATGTAAGGAAAGCAATTTTTATATTTTACAAGAAAGACTAAGCTTTCTCTTCCTCCTTCTATTGTGAGCAGATGGGCGAGTATGGAACTGCGTGTTCTTAGCTTCTGTGTTGGTCATTTGATTATTTCACTTGAGAGATCTGCTACTGTCTCTCAGATTTTCCAACACAAAGATGGCACTAAGAAATATTATTTCATGCATCGCTGGTTGCTTCCAGCTCTGTAGCAAATGTCTGCAACAGATCTTTTCTTGTGTTCTGGGCACTATTTCTTCTCTGAAGTGGCTCTGAAAATAGTGCGGTCTTGTGCAAAAGGACCTCTCCTGCCAAAAGGATATTAAGTCAGCTTTTCAGCTGCTGCTTATATATCCCTTGGCTCTTGATTTATTGGTCATTTGCTTTGAAGCTCATTTTATTCACTAAATCCCATGGGAATCTCAATTGCTCTGCTGCATTTATTATTTTCTTTACATGTAACTCACCCTGTCATTAGGGACAGGTAGCAACACCTCCCTGCATTATCCATCCTTACTGTAATTCTGTGAGATGTAGTATTGTTACTGGTATTTTAATTCAGCAGACTGGGAAACAGTGCTGGAAAAGAATAGTTTGTTTAAACTACCAGAGTGTGCATATGGATGTGGTTTGAATCTAGATATTCCCTTGCATACAATTTCTATAACAGTCAAATTAGTCTTATCCCAATGTTCAAGTGAGTTTATATGAGGTTTAATATCAAAATGTTGACCAGAATTCTGTTATCAGCTAGTCAGTTAAGTAAGGACCTCAACAGGCCGGTATTAAATGCCGGCCTCAGGACAGAGCGGAGGCATGGCATCCGCATGACACATGCCCCAATGCTGCCCTGATGCCCGACTGTATGGTGAGTGGCATCATGGTGCTCCTTTGGCACTGTGTCCAGATGATACATGCCAAAAGGAGTGCCAAAAAGCCACAGTGCCAGCAGCTATGGCACCCTTTCCACAGCACAAAAAGAAACCACTTTTTGTGGCTCCCTTTTGCACCACAGAAAGGCCAGAACAGGGCCATGGTGTGTGGTTGCCCTGGCTCCGATCCTGCAATTGAAGATGGGGCTGCAGGCCATCCTTTTGGGGTGGTCTGTTCAGCCACTAAGTGTATTTGACTAAATGTACTGCAGAATTAATGTAGTTTGGCATCACTCTAACTCAATGTTAGGGAATTCTGGGATTTGTAATTTTGTGAGATATTTAATCTTGCCTGTCAAAGAGCTCTGGTGCCATAATAAACTACAAATCCCAGGATCCCATAGGATGAAGCGATAGCAATTAAAGCAGTGTGAAACAGCATTATTTCTGAAGTGCAGATGAAACTTAAGTAACCTCTCCTGTCACAAACCCCTGCAAAAAAGATCTGACAAAACCCCAGCATCATTTACCCATGCTCAAACTGTCAGCAGAATGAATCTCCATCCCCCAATGCTGCTGATGCCTGGTAAAAAAGGGCTTTTTGGGTAGATGGTTTACAATCACAGCAATAGTGTCACAACTGTAAATAAGGGGCTGAGCAGATGGGCATGAGAAAATAGGTTGAAACCAGATTTTATGCAAGTGGGTGGAAGGCTTTCTGTCCACACAACTAGCTCCAAAGGTAGGCTGAACACCCATGGGTGTTCCACACATGTGATGTCAAGTCGCACTGCTCAGTTATTATTATTTTTACCTCCCCACCATTCATGCGTACCATTGCACAAGTACATCACCAATTCCATCCCTCCTCCTATCCAGCTGACATCTCATTGGACACTCCATGTGACTGTTCACACAATCGCACATGTGATACATCCTCTGTTCAGTGAACTGGTGTGCCCAGTGATGCTAGACTCAGAAGAAGGGAAAGTGGTGGCACCATACTGGCCCTACTCCTTCATCCTGGGCTTTCTCCCTGGAAAGGGAGCCCTGGAAGGAGCAGCCTGGAAGGGTACATGTATGCCCCTCCTGTACCAAAGGGTGAGGGGGCCCAACCAAGTGTCAACCCCCTCCTGGGTGTCACCCAGTGCGGTCTGAACCTACCGCAGCCCTCAGTGACACTACTGCATACATGGCCTCTTATTGGACTGTCTGATTTATGTAGGTTGTAATTACATCCATTGCATTATTGGCAACCTCCTATGTTTATTATACTTTTGTGCATTTGCTTTCCCACTTTACCGCAATTACATTGTGTTGTATATAGGCAAAGATGCGTATTTTTAGTGTTGAGGCAGAGTATTAGAGCTTCTTTTTGCTCCAGGTTTTTACCCCAGGGTGTGGCTTCATGTCAGTTTCCACATGGTTTTGCTGTCTAAATAGCTTGGCTTCAAATTGTTTTTGAACAATGGAGAAAAGATGGTGTATTTCCATCAGGTTTAGGGTAGGTTGACTAGGAGAGTCTGCTTAACTAAGTAGCTGATACAGAAATCTTGCTTCATACAAGTATTAAACTGTCCTAATTTGGTTCTGAAGATTCTGGTTATTTCCAGTTGCTAATATTGCAAGGTTTAAACACTAAGACTCATAGCAGGGGGATTAAGCAGAAGATTGAGGATGATAATGTTCCATTACTGATTTCCAATATCTCTTTAATATAACATATTGATTCCCAAACTTTGGTCCTCCACATGTTTGGGACTTCAGCTCCCAGAATTCCTGATTGTTGACCAAGGTGGATGGGGCTTCTTGGAGTTGAAATCCAAAACACTTGGGGGAACAAAGTTTGGGAATCCCTGGTATAGTGGGTAGCAGACTTGTGGACTTCCAGATGTTTTGGATTCCGTGTCCCATCATCATACTCATACTTGTTGACTATACTGGATGGAGAAACTCAAGTTACAGGCACCCCAATCTGGCAACTTTTCAAGCAAACTTCCCCCTACCCAAAGGTTCAGATGCGGGACAGGTCCTGCTTTGGTGATGGCGGTGTATTTTTCTTTTTCTTTTTAACTTTGAAACATAATTTTAAAAGCTCTGCTACCCAAAGTGTGGCACCTGTCCTAGGCCACAGATTCTGAGTTTCTAAAAGGAGAAGCTTAGTATTATTTTCTATTAGTGTATTTTTGTTCCAAAAAAGGTATGGGTGAGGTTTTCTCCCTTGGATGCCAAAATATTTGACTAAATTTGTATCTACATTTGGGGAACAGAGAGGCAACAATATCTCATGATAAAGCCAACTATTGTCATAACCATTCTGGAAGTCAGGTGGAGAGTATCTGGATAAAAATTAAACGGGAGGGAAACTACAGACTCCCAAGTCAAACTGAGAAATTGGATGATGCCTTTCTAGAACAGATGACAACACAACCAGAAAGACAAAATGTAGTAGTGATGGGTGACTTCAACTATCCTGATATTTGCTGGAAATCAAACTCAGCCAAAACTTTAAGGTCTATCAAATTCCTGACTTGTCTCAAAGACAATTTCATTGTCAAAAAGATGGAAGAGGCAACAAGGAGATTGGCCATTTAAGATCTGATCCTGACCAACAGGGATCTGATCCTAAACAACAGCAAGTGGTGGCATTCTTAGGAGAGAGTGATCATGTTCTCCTGGAGTTTGTTATACAGTGGAAAGGAGAAGCCAGGCATAGGAGATTATTGTATTGACAAATAACCCAACTACTCCCTAACGGGATGCAGCTGGGTATTATCGCACATAATTTGCTGCTGCTGCCGCTGCCAGGCGCATACATCCCAACTGCATCTCAAGTCCCAACTACACCTCGCAGACTGCTTTTCAAAATCGGAAAGCTCCCAGCTTTGAAAAGCAGCCTCTGAAATGTAGTTGGGATCTGGAATGCAGCCGCCTGGCAGCAGCAGTGGCAAATTACATGTGATAATACCTGCCTGCATCCCACAACCTGGCTGCATCCCATTAAGGAGCAGTCAGGTTATTTGTCAGTGCATTAATCTCCATAGCCAGACATGCATTCTAGATTTTAGAAAAGCTGATTTCAGTAAACGTAAGGAAATACTGGGGGCTATCCTGTGGTCAGCAATACTAAAAGAAAAGGGAGTTCAGGATCAATGGGAGTTTCTCAAAAGGGAGATACTGAAGGCACAATTAAAGTCAGAAAAGTTAAATTGCAGAATGAGCTCAGGCTTGCTAGACAGGTTAAGAACAATAAAAAGGGCTTTTGGGGGATGTCTGTAGCAAAAGGAAGAAGAAGGAAACGGTAGGACCACTGTGTGGAGAAGATGGCAAAATGCTAACAGAGGACAGAGAAAAAGTAGAATTACTCAACACTTTTTTGCCTCAGTTCTCACAAAAAGTAAACAGTGATCAACCTGAGGATAATGGAGCAGAGGACACAATAGGGGAAATACAGCAGAGAATAAGTAAAGAGGTAGTGCATGAATATATGGTTAATTTAAATGAATTTAAGTCTCTGGGACCAGATGAACTACATCCAAGGATATTAAAAGGACTGACAAATGTAATCTTGGACCCATTGGCAATAATCTTTGAGAACTCATGGAGAGAACAGGAGAAGTCCCAGCAGACTGGAGTAGGACAAACATTGTCCCCATCTTCAAAAACAGAAAAAAGAGGATCCCAACAATTATCATCCAGTTTTTCTAAAATGTCCCATTGTGATAACATCACAAACACATACACACACACACACACACACACACACACACACACACAAAGCAGTCAGTTAGTTTTAAGGAGGAAAGGGCAAGTATAGCCCATAGTAAGCCAGATAAAGTTTGGGTGTGTTTCATTCTCAGGCAGAATGTACTGATCCAATTCTATATTAAAATATAAATCTGCATATTGCACAGATGGAAGGCACATCACTAAAAAATGCATTTGAACAAACTTGTTCCAGCACTGTCTGTGCCACTGTCTTACCACTGCCCCCCAAAGAAATTTTTCTCATTAACTATTGGTTGTTGGTTTTTTTGTAACTTTTAGGTTATGGAAAAACAGAATCCTTAAATAAATATTACTGCAGCATAGTAAAATAAGTATATTTCTATTAATATTAAGTGAAGTTTTACCACTTTTTGACTATTATTATACCATTATGACAGATTGAATATTGGTATCAATATTATTATTGATATCATTATGAATAATATTATATGAAGTTTGGAATATATGCATGATGTTTTGAGTACAAAACATCAGTAGCATATAAATAAATAAATAAATATAATAATAATAGTTACATATAAGATGCATTCAATTCTACTTTTATCACCTGGGAAATTATTCAGTTGAGACAAATTCTTCTTTCCCAACAGAATTTATACACACAGAGAAAGAGAGAGAGAGAGAGAGAGCCAAATAAAGTCATTGCTAATAAATTACTAAAACAATCTGGGAATGAATGGAAAACTACTTACTAAAAATTATTTCATAAATAATGTTGTGATTAAATTAAACAGGGCTGTATGGAATCCTTTTTTAAAAATCAGGCATATGATATTTACAATGTTTCTCTGAAACCTGAAAATTATGGTTGTTAGAAACATTTGTTGTCCATCCAAAACTTATTCCGTCCATGCCTGTTCCAAGCCTTGGCCATTTGCTTTGGAAGAGAAACACACAGTGTTGCTGAAGATTGGAAAAAGAGCTTGGGGTCAAGGGTCGACACAGTAAGGGAGTTTGCTCTTTAAGAGGTTATCTGTGGATCTGCAAAGCCAAAGTGTAATTGGGTTCTGTGATGTGATTTTAGTGTGTAATTGTATATGATCTTAGCTAGTTTCAAAGACAAGCTTGGAAGATTTTTCTACCTGGTTTGTGATAGCAATATTGGGCAGTCTATGAAAGCCTCTGATGGATACTTCAGCAGGAGCGGGGAAGCTAGCTCAAGTGAAAAGGCCATGACTCACTTTACTTTAATTATGAATTTAGCAAGCAGATTCTTCTAATGGAGAGAGTACTGCCAACCCCTGGTAGGACTGCCACTGTCTATGAAGACATCAGTATTGTTTCGAATTATTATAAACAACTGTCCTCTTCCTTCCCTTTTGACCTAGAGAATCATCCTTTCATTCCACATGGGGACAGTTTTGCATCTTTATTAACACTAAATCGGTCTCTCTGGTTTCTTCCTTTTGCCTTTTGGGGCTTATCAAATTTTATGTTCCTGTTTGTTTTTTATTCCTTCCCCCACCTTTCTTATTCCCCCTAAACAATGTGAAACAAACATTTCCTATTGTTTTAGTTGTTTAGGCTTTCCTTGATTAAACTGTCACTGCTGTCAGTTATGGTCTTCTAAGCCTCGTTGGATCTATTTCATGTTAAGAAAAAGCTCAGATAAATCCAGGAAAGCTTAATGTTTATCCAATGTGAAAATAATTACTCAAAAGTGTTATTCTTAATCCAGATAATTAGAGTGAGGAAGCAAAGATCAGTGTCATTGTGAATTATGCCCCAGCAATTGACTCTTGGTCCTTGTAAGTTTCAGGTGAAGATGTGAATGGATAAAGGTTAGATTAACCATAATCCAAAGTAGCTGCAACCTTAATCTGTTATGATACAAGGATGATCAGTTAAAAAGAGCTGGATTGTGGGATTGTTTCTGGTTGGATAAGATGCTGCTCAACTGGGACTCCTCTTAAAACATGCTTAGTACCATGTCACTGCAGCTGTAAGCACTTCTACACGGCTGCAGACCGTCACAAAACAGCCAGTGTACTGGTCTCATACACTGCAGTGAGGAATATTATATCACACTGTAGTTTTGAATTAACATGCCTCAATACTGGATGTACAAAAATATATGAAAAAAGGAAGAGTCTTCTGTATACAAAGGTTTACTTGGAGATAATTAGTGTTCTGTAGCAAAACACCATTTGGTGTCAAATCCCATAGACACATCATAATTTGTAGTATGCATTTGTAGTTTGTAGTTTGTATTATTAATGGTCATTATTTTCAAACATATCTTGCAAATTTAGATAGTAGCTGCAACCACATGTGATCCTCTATGTTATTTCTTCATTAATTGGCAGGAAAAGTATTAATGATTTTCCCACGTGTTATGGAAATGTATTAAACACTTCATGAACTCTTTTTAACAGGGTTTTGCTAGTTACTAAGGCTCCTTACTCAGGTTTGCTTAACTTGGAACACTTATTCTTTAGCACCTTATATTTGCACATTTATTGATCAAATTGCAGTGGTCAAAATCTGGATGAGCTATTAAACATTTTTCAAGATAGGCTTATTAGTGGTGTGTGGATTCTAACATGTATGTGACTGTAAATATACTAATCAGGAAAGAGGTGTGAAAATTTATTGAATTGAATGCATACAATTCTGATGTGGCCTGAGTAGTACATTAATGACCACTATTGGGAAAATTCTCTACAATGTAAGTGGAATGCCATTGCTTAAAATTTCAGGATTTTTGTTTGTTTGTTTGTTTGCATACTCTTGGAGGGGTGGAATTGTCGATCCATAACTACACTTCTAAGTAATGATAAAACCAGCTCTAATACTCTTTCAGTATAGACATGTAGAAACTGCTCTTCTATGAGTTTTCTGCCATTGCATAAATCCAAGCAAGTATTTGCCTGAACCCCACCTCTTCATCTACCCATTTGATTATAAAGGTATTTGAGGAGGAAACGTATGACATCTGTGTGCCACTTTGGGATCCATACTCAGGAGAAAGGTAGAATAAAAATAAAATAAATCTGAGCAAACAGTTAGAGTTCCCATATGTACAGTACAGAATGCTGGGAGCTGGTGTCTTGTGAATACTAAGAGACTAAATTGTGTACCAGGAAGTCCCAACTTCTGATCTTACTATTGATATGAACACATTAGCCCTTTCTGATATTTGCCTGAAATATGAAGGGCTACATTTTTGGTTTTTGTGAACGCATATAATCCCCACCTCCAAACACCCACACCTACATGACAGTATCAGAGATAATCATGTGTTGACCATGAAGCTCTACAGGAGAGTTTCTAACTAAAGTAGCATTACAGAACTTCTGTGTTTGGGATCCTGCTTTAATATGGTTCAGAATTATGGAAGATCTTTAACTGTGTTCAACTGAATATAGTCACAAATCCCTCTGCACACCTTCATAATCAATTGAAAAAGTATTCTGATGCTGTGAAGGATTGTCCAGGGCATGGGGCTGCCATATGTACCTTCCTACACCCATTTTGCCCTTCACACAGAGATCTCTGCCTCAAATTCTTCCTTCTTTGCATCTGCATTTTGATGATGATAATGCTGACCTATCATATGAGAGTGTTATAAGGATTATGAAAACAATATGTGTGAATTGCTTTGAAACCTCAACAGTGCAATATAAATGCTAACTATTATTAATGGGATGTGTCATTAACTGGTATTAGCCTTATTTGCATTATCCTTTATATTATTGATGCAGTCACGAAGGAATTGAAATACTGCTAGTGCTTAGTTTTAGCTAGAAAAACTCATCCATTAGTAACTGAATATCTATGCTGATACTACTTCTTCTTGCAAACCCACTATGTGGGACTAAAGAGGTGGGTCAATAAAAAGAATTTAATCTTCCTGACAATGTCTGTCTCCTCTAGATGCTTGCCAAACATGCTCCATTATTGTTTGAGGAATCCAGTAACAGTATGAAATAAAATACAAACTTGCAGGGAGAAATCCTACTGCTAGTCAGACAAAATGATCATTTAATACCCATGGACAGCTAGGAAAGAAGTAAAGACCTAAGACAACCATGAAAAAATGTACAGATTAGTCATAGCTCAAGCTATCTGGTGTCTTAGATATTTACCTTTATTTCAGAGAGGATAGGCCTGGCTAGAGCTCTTCATGTTGCACTTCATTTTGCTCAAGGCTTTTTTCAATGACAATTTTGTGAATGATTAGTGGGGAAATAAAATATTTAGGTGATCTATCATAACATTTCATACTTGTCAAAAACAGTGAAGAAGGGGAAATGGACACTTATTCATTTTGCAATGGTTAGTAATGCTGACCAAAGGAGAATATGGTCCTCTAATTTAGCTCCTTCAGTTCATAAATGTTTCATACCAGAAGCCGAACTTGTGTCTGATGGATTATTGGAAACCAGCACAACCACTTCACCTTTTCTGTTGTGTTTCATGACAAGTGTCCACAATTCTGCAGAAGGGTAACAAGGCTGAATTGGTTTGCAGCTGCAACAAAGGAACGAGAACATACCCTTCAACTGTCCCAGTTTGGTGGGGACAGCTATGATTAACCATATATTGTCTTGCTTTTTCAGCTGCTTTTAAAATGTCCCAGTTTCTCTTTCCTCCTTCCACTTTCCCCTTCATCTTTGGCTGAATTCTGCTGTTACAAACAGAATCCAAAGTGCAAAAATAGCTTTCACTCAGTTGATTCAGCTGAAGTGGGAAGAGATGATGAGTGGAATCTTGTCCTTTCTTGTAGACACAGGCAAAAGCAAACTGCTACATCCTCTCCTAGTTGCATGCTCTCCCATTAATTACTTTTGTAGTTCTGACCACATTCTGATGTTGCTTGGCCACAAATATCCTGTTTTTTTATTTGTGAAATGTTGGAGGGTATGCCAATCCCAAGATTTCGTAGAATGGAACCATGGGAGTTAAAGTGTAATAACAGCATTACAGTTCTGTAGTGTAAATGAGCCCCTGATAAACAAGAAACTAACCAGAGAAAATATTCAGCGATGGCGTGGTCCAGTAGGGCAAGACAAACATGCTCATGAGATGTATTCAGAACTGTTAAAATCCCCTACCCACCCAAAATCACATTTTTTAAAAAGTATTTTCACTTCCCATTTTTATTGTTTCTATGCAGGAGGACTATACCACCTGACCCTGTTCAAAATCCTGCTTCAGGTTTAGGGAAGAATGCAGTATGTGTTCTTGGGCAGAACCAGTTTGCTGGTACATCCATGAAATATTAGGAAAGAGAGGAACAAAGCCAAGGGGTGAGGACAGGAGTGAGCTCCCTAGTCTTTATTTTTTTCCTTTTAGCTTCTTTATTAATGCTGAATTAATAGTCTTTTACCATGATTTGGTCTAGTTAAGACAGATTGATTTGAAGAAATAATGAGAGGGGAAGTACTAGCCAGTAAGAAGTAGAGTTGAGTGAAATATAGTCTAATGCAGCTTTTAGCTAAGGTAACTTCTATTGCCAAAATTTGACAGTAACTTCCTTGGCAGAAAACAGAGAATCAGATGAATGTGCTGGTTTTGTCAGATTATTGCTCTGTTTGTGCCACATCACCTCCTTCTCTAAGGTTTCCCTCACTTATTTTTTTCTTATTTCTTTTGCTAATGTGTAAACCACATGCACCTCCTTTGACCAAAGTCATTTTCCCTCCTAATATGTAAATCAAAACCTTAGTTGGAGACAAGAAAAAAGATTTATGAAGCTGTCATATTACAGAAGTGATGACAGAACAGTCCCTAAAGTCACAAGTGCATGTGACACATCACACTTAATTATGCGGTTTCCTTGGCTCCTGCTATATCTTTCACATGTTTCCTTGCTCTGACTTTATATTATTATTGTTTCAAAATAGTACCTGGTGAGAAAGAGAAAGAGAGTCAGCATGGTATAGTGGTTTGAGAGTTGGACTATGATTCTGGAGATCAGGATTGGATTCCCTGCTTGGCAATGAAAACCCACTGGGTGACCTTGGGTGAGTCACACACCCTCAGCCCCAGAAAACCCCAACCTTAGCATTGCCATAAGTCAGATATGATTTGAAGTCACACAACAATAAGCAACAACAACAATAAAGAGAAAACATGGGGAATAGATAATCAGTCTATACTGTGGGCAAGTCAAGGACAGATTGACTCAGTCCACATAGTGGTATGTACTGATAATGTAGGGACTGACCAATCTCTTATCTCATGCTGCTATTTATGGTAGAGGGAGAGGAACAGTTTTCAGGGACTCCTGGCCTTGACTCTAGTACTAGATCAA
Organism: Sceloporus undulatus; assembly: GCF_019175285.1. Classification (NCBI taxonomy): domain Eukaryota; kingdom Metazoa; phylum Chordata; class Lepidosauria; order Squamata; family Phrynosomatidae; genus Sceloporus; species Sceloporus undulatus. The sequence continues at coordinate 164,805,197 of NC_056526.1, read as the reverse complement.
AAGATCACAAAACAGGAAGAGGGGAAGTGATACAGTGGACAACTCTTTCACTGTTGTGAGTTGGGCCTCAATTTCAATGTGAGTGGGAAGAACACTAGCTGATTCTCTTTCAGATAGTATTCTAATGGTAGCTGTTAGTGAGGAAACCATTTTTCTTCCCAGAATGCCACTTGAAAACATGCAACATCATATCAAAACAAAAGTACATGGTATTGATGAAAACAATGGCTGGCATTGTGTTGGTTACTGTCAACTATAGGTGACCCATTCAATGAATTGGTGAATGGTGAGTTGATATGTATATCAATCCCATGGATTCAATGTGTCTACTCTTGTCAAAACTAACAACAGGTTTTAGACCAATCAGGTAACAGCCTGCGGTTCTTCTGGATTTGTGAGTATTACACTTTCCCAGCACTGAAATTTGTCCCCACTCATAGTCAAAATACCCTCATATGCTTTTTTGGCATAGAAATACATACAATGGACCCTATAAATCGGATGCTAAAATCTAATCTAGTGAACTATCTGGAGCATCAGAATGCAGACGGGAACAGAAGTGTGCAACATAAGATCCTGCAAATGGAATGCAATTTGAAGCCTTTAGCCTCTTATCTAGTCTCCACGGAGAACACAGTTGCTGTTAAAGAACTAGGGGCTCATTCTCACTACACAATTTTAGCATTGTTATTCTAATTTAATTGCCATGGTTCTATTCTATGTAATCCTAGTTTTCGTAGTCTGGGCAGGCACTAGAACCCCCTGGCTGAGAATACTAAATGCCCATCCCTAGACTGGAGGATTCTATAATAGTGGTGATATTCTGTAGTGTGAATGGGTCCCAAAACTCAAGATGGTGTGCTACATTTTAGATGCATTTCTGGCCTTTGATGCCTCCTGAGAAAAGGCAAAGTCTAGGTTTATATATTGTGGGAGACTTGTCCATGACAGTTGTGCTTTTCTTTTTACCCATATTCATTTGTGGTGTTAAAATAATGGAGGAGTCCCAAAGACCATGATGACAGCTGCCAGAAAAGTTGAATTCCATCCTTACTCTATTTTATTCCACTCTAATATATCATAGAGTCATAGAATCGTAGAGTTGGAAGAGACCAAAAGGGTCATCCAGTCCAACTCCCTGCCATGCAGGAACTCTCAATCAAAGCATCCCAGACAGATGGCCATCCAGCCTCTGTTTGAAGACCTCTGAGGAAGGAGACTCTATCACTCTCCGAGGAAGTGTGTTCCACTGTTGAACAGCCCTTACTGTCAGGAAGTTCCTCTTAATGTTGAGGTGGAATCTCTTTTCCTGCAGTTTGCATCCATTGTTCCATGTTCTAGTCTCTGTAGCAGCAGAAAACAAGCTTGCTCCCTCCTCAATATGACATCCTTTCAAATATTTAAACAGGGCTATCATATCACCTCTTAACCTTCTCTTCTCCAGGCTAAACATACCCAGCTCCCTAAGTCCTTCCTCATAGGACATGGTTTCCAGACCCTTCACCATTTTAGTCACCCTCCTTGGGACACGCTCCAGTTTCTCAATGTCCTTTTTGAATTGTGGTGCCAAGAACTGAACACAATATTCCAGGTGGGGCCTGACCAAAGCAGAATAGAGTGGCACTATTACTTCCTTTGATCTAAAAACTATATTTCTATTGATGCAGCCTAAAATTGCATTGGCCTTGTTAGCTGCCGCATCGCACTGTTGACTCATGTTCAACTTGTGGTCTACTTGGACTCCTAGATTCCTTTCACATGTAGTCTTGTTCAGCCATGTGCCTCCCATCCTATCTGTGCATTTTATTTTTCCACCCTAAGTGCAGTACCTTACATTTCTCCGTGTTGAATTTCATTTTATTACCTGCTGCCACTGTGTTTGGAAAATGATCCACAATAACCTGCACTGCACACAATAAGGGGAAATTGTATTGCTCTATGTGAGGGGCAGTCTACAGTGGCCAGAATATTTCAGACCATCCTGAGACTCTATATTGTGGGCAAACCAAGAAAGGGTTGTTCATTATCTCCACTCTCCATAGCAATGGTGGGTGGCTGTTTACACATAGTGACCAGGTTTTCCTGCAAAATCCAGAGCAAAAGGTGAGTTTTTTAAAACTGGTTGAATGGAGAGATAGGGCAGACAGTCTGCACTCAAATTGGGGATTTGGCCCTGCATTGTGAAGATGGGGAGGAGTTACATGTCATTTTGCCAGTGTAGACATGCCCTGAGTGATGTTCATACTATCCACAAGGCAACACTTCAGTTCCAAAATGGATAAATCTTACTAATGCAGAAAGACTCTTCAGCCTTTGGGGTTTTCCACCCTCTTTCTCTAAAAATACATCAAATATTTTAATAGTTCACAAAAAAGTGAGCACGAGAAAGACAAATGTTTTATTCTATTTCACACTAAGCTTTATGGTAATTTATCACATTAAAGGCATGGTTTTCAAATGACCCTCCTGGCCTATGAAACAGTGTAAGTTACAGGGAAAAGAGCATCTACATTCCTCATTTTTAATATCACGTTCCTACCAAGAGGCAGCAAAGTCTGAGAACTCTACTCTTAGCAACAGCCAGGCAGATGTTAGTTATTGACTGTAAATATCAGTAACACATAATAACCTAGAAGCACTTGATAAAATCACAATACAGAGTTACAGTGGTACCCCGGGTTACGAAATTAATTCGTTCCGCCGCCGCTTTCGTAACCCGGAATACTTCGCAAGCCGAAAAACCCATTGGCGCTAATGGGAAAAGCCGCGATTTCGTGTGAAATAGCGCCGAAAAGCACCAAAAAATTTTTCGTAACCCGAAAAAACCTTCGTAACCCGGAACAGTTTTTTTAATTGGATTTTTTTCGTAACCCGGAAATTTCGTAAGGCGGCGCATTCGTATCCCGGGGTACCACTGTATTTCTATGAATAGGAGCATAAATAATTATGTAGAATTATAATGTGTGAGAGAGAGGCTACAAACTGATTCCCAAATCTATTTCTCTAAAACTAATTCCAAAGTGTGGAATTAGTATTCCACACTAAACTGCAGGCCTTAGTTTCAGTTTATACTAAATATGGCTTAACCCTGTAACACAGTGGGAAATATTTTAGCACCACTAACTATTAGAATATGTGACCCAACAAATAATGAAGTGCTACTGATAAAGTTGGCTATTCAAGCTATTCTTGTTTACTTTGACTATTCTACACTGACAAGCAGTGCCTCTCCAAGATCTCAAGAAGAAATCCTGTAAATGTCCTGCTGCTGTTGTGTGCCTTCAAGTCATTTCCAACTTATGACAACCCTAAGATGAATGTATCACTAGCAAAATTTGTTCAGAGGGTTTTGCCTTTGCCTTCCTCTGAGGCTAAGAGAATATGACTTGGTCAAAGCTATGGCTGAGCAGGGATTTGAGTCCAGTGTTCAAACCACTATACTATGCTGGCTCTCACATGTCTTGCTATCTGACTTTTTATGCCATTTTTTAAATTCCACTTGCACAGTGTTTTTGAATGCAACACTATTTTGCCTAGGAAGCCGCCGCAAGTAAACACATGAGCTAAAGCTGGAGGAAAGGCCACAACTTTATTCAGCAAGCAAATAAAATTGGTAGGGTTGGCCCAAAGCATGAGGTCAGGATCTGTAGTATTGAACAACCCCCCGGTTGCTCAATAAGCTGCATGCCTGGTGACCGCCAGGCAATGGGATGACCTAAGGGCTAAAGAATACCATCTCGTAGCCATGCCACCAGCTGCTCACATGTTCTCTAAGCCCCTAGTCACCGGGAGGTGCTACCGTGTTGTGGCCCCCACAATGGCCACAACGTATGCCCTCATTATTATTATTATTATTATTAACCTTTATTTATGAAGCGCTGTAAATTTACACTCATTGCCCCCGGGTACCTAATGACTCCCATACCAGTGCTCCGTAGCCCTGGTAACCACACCAACCAGATCCATGACCTATGCTGCCGCCCCTGAAGTTGTGACTAAAACCATCAACCCGAGGGTGGGAGAGCAGAGCAGCGAATGGCACTGGGGCCAGAGCACATGGCCTTTATATAGGCCAGGCCTCATCATGCATAGCAGGCATGGTGGCCCCTCCCCCAAGGCAATCCAGCCAATGGGCTGCCCTGGAGGACTGGGGCACACCACAGAGAGGTCCTCCTGCCTCCCAGAGCAGTCCACTGAGGTGGAGGACCTCTCCTCCTCACACCAACCTAATAGCAGCACAGCTTGCCCCAACAAGGCATGCTGGGGTCAGCCTGGGAACTTGCTGTGCGGCTCCCGGCGGCAAAGCAGCCTGCCCGGTGAGGCGGGCGGCTGCTTGTTAGTGGGAGAACAGACTCATGTGATAAAGCATGTCTTATTCAGTTCCATAGTTATGGAAAGCAAAAACCTCAGGTTTGGCCATTATATTAATAGTCATTGATCTGCCTTTAGAGGCCAATGGGGGAAAGATAATCTTTTTGGTCTTCCTGGACATCACAACATGTCCTAGGTCATTATATTTTCCTGGCATTCCTGAAGAACCTCTGAAGAGAAGTGCTATGGCTTTAATCCATTTTTAGGGGGAAGGGAGTCTTTAATAAATTTTTTTAGGGAGAGAGTCTTGATTCTTTAATTAAGTTGACGTGTATAACCAGGTCCTATCCTGGCAACATGATTTTAGTATCTGTTTGGAAGCAGTAAGAAGGATCATTTGAAGGTTTAGAGTGGATGATCCTTGATCATCAGCTCCTGGAGTAGAGGTTTTTAGAGTGAAGCAGTGTCTGGCAGCTATCTGGATACAGGTCAAAATATAGACAAGAGTGATTCAGTTCAAGAAGATGACAAGTATCATGCTTTATTACTGGTGTATCTTCCTTTTCTATGTTATTATCTCACTTTATTTAAGGTATGGAAAGGGGAAAAAAGGATTTACCTTTTGTGTGTGTGTTTTTTAAAAAAGATAATGAACTAAATTTTTACACTTCTTTTTTATCATTGGATCTTGTATACAGCTTCCAGCAATGAATCTTCCACATCTGTATGTATTAGACATTTGAATTACAAGAGAAAATGCAATCCCTAAGCCTGTAATTCATTTGTCAAACAAATGCTGGACAAAGATGTTAATGGGAGAACTTTGGAGAGGAGAGGTTCCTAACCATTCCCTTCACCTACTGATGTTCTCCTGCAAATTTCACCCATGAATTCCAGATGGTCTTACTTCTTGTTTCATGGCTAACTAGGGAATATGGCTTGAGCAGCACCACACCCATTTGACAAACCATTCCTTCATTCACATTACTTTCAGCAGACATGGCTTTGGCAACATATGTTTGCTGTGATAACACATATCTGATCTCAGCATCAATTCGTTTTCTCTTGTCTGAATTTGAGAATATATGTTTAGCAGACTTACTTATTGTCACCAAATGGGAAATGGCTAGCCAGAAAAGTTTGGAAACATATAGGTTTACATTAAATAAAGATAAATTTTAAGTTGAGAAGATCTTCTTAACCTCAGGTTGAGTTTTTTTTACTTGCATTTATTGTTCCAATTAAGTGGAATCTCTCTTGTCTTATAGACTAGTTATGAATTGAAGTGAGAGGCATAGAATTTTCTATTAGGGTTTATTATACAGACTATATATATTCACTATATTTCAAATATCCTTGTTCATGGGCAATAGCAAGATGCTGTTCTGCATGTATCACTGGATGACATCTGCCCAAACTGTTCAACAATGTGAAGCCCCAAAAAACATACTGATATTTTTAAACAGTAGGAGTTGTGCATAAGGTTTCTATTGTTCATACAAGGAAAAAAGGGAGGCAGAATCAATTTCCTCTTTCCCATATTGATAAACAACTCCAGATATGGGGTCTGGCATCAAGGGTGGGGGGAGAGGGACACCAGATTTACCTTTGTGTGACCTGCATAGGAATGTTGGAAAAATTAATTCCAGAATATTATGTCAACATTCCTTGAAGTTGTGGATGTGATTTACATAGTAGGTCTTCTCCATTCAGCCAGTTTCTTTCATCTTGATACTGTAAATTGCTTTCGTTTCTCCCCCAGCCCAAACCACCCTCAATCTGTATGCTTGAGGTATTGTTGTGATAAATTATAGAGGTACAGAACTGAAAATGGTGTGTAGATTGTCTAAGAAATTGAGTGCAGTCAGCCTTAAAAGTGGTGAATGATGTGCTAAAGCAGCTACCTTACCCTAGTCATGTCACATATGTTGACAATGAGCAGCTGCTTTTAACTTTTGCCTTTGCCCAGGGGCACTTGAGAGCAGCTGGATTTATTGAATTAATAACCTGCTCCATTTGGGGTGTTTTGTTTTCCTGTTATTGTGAAATCTGGCTACAGTTTTAGCAAAGTTAGTAAAATGAGGGTCCTGTGCAAAACAAGGTGATGTCTACTGTTTTGACATCATTTAACTCTTCATCTTCAAACCAGAAGATAATGGGGAAAACCCTGACAAGTAATGGAATGAACTCACCTTTGGAATTATAGGGGCAAAGGTTCATGGAATATTATTGCAGAGCTGTGTATCAGAAAGGAGAAATTGCTGGGGGTGTGTGTGTGCGAGTCATTACAAAGAATTCAGAGTTCACCAATCTCTTCCTTGTTCTGAAAGACCACTGCACTTGTTTTGAAAATTCCAGTTGGTAATTGGATTGTTCATGCTGATTTCTGCAATATCGCCTAAGCACTTCTGTAGTAAATTACAATCAATTGTATCATAATCTAGATATACAGTTTGGTCACATTCTTCAAGGGGAACTGAACTGAGCAGGCTGTCTGGGAAACAGTGGCAATATGTTACACACATGGAGAAGGTTGAATCAAGGGCCTTTAATGCCTTTGACCACAGAAGTGTGAGGTAAGTGCCCTACCGCAGAGCAGTAGGGCAGTTTTGATTAATGGCTTTTTGTTTTGAGTTACTATTATTCACGGCTGGTCATTTTTCAGAAACAATACGTGAAGTCATACTTTCAGATTTCACTGGCGGTGGCAGGTATTAAAGTACCAGTGACATTTATGGTTCTTTTGCATCTCACTGAATACTTGCAACTCTTAATGTTATTAAGTAGAATAAGGGGAAATAATAATAATAATAATAATAATAATAATAATAATAATAATAATAATAATAATAATCTTTATTTCTATCCCGCCTTTCCACGAAAGTGATCAAAGCGGCTTACAAAAATAACATTCATCTTGCTTGCTCTTGCTTAGGAAAGGATAGGCTGCAATAGAGAGATTGGGAAATTATTGTCTAGTTAAAATCAGCTTCCCTTATACAAATGATACCAGAGTTCTAATAAATAAATATAATATAGTATGGTATGGTATGAACAACTAAGTAGCTCAAATTATTGGTTCTCTTCGTTAGACAAGGGAACTTGAATTATATAGGGATTACAATAACTAGTTCTGGAAAGTAGATATATTTGAACCATACCGGGAAAATTCAATGGAAGAAGATGATGACAAATCCCACATCAATATTAGGCTGCATCCGTATTGCAGAAATATTGCAATTTAGCAACATTTTAACTGCCATGGCTCCATCCTATTGAATCCTGGCATTTGTAGTTTGCAGTGGCATTGGAACTCTTACAGAAAAGGCTAAATATTTTACAAAACTGCAAAGTCCAGAATTCCATAACATTGAGCCATGTCTATTAAAGTGGTGTAAACTTGTATTATTTCACCAGTGCAGATGCAGTCTTAGGCCCGAAACACATGGGCCAAAAGGTCCGCCATTGAGCTACATTGGGGGCATGGTGTTTAGACAATGCACACCCCCAAACTGTGCAGAAACTGTGCTGGAGCTGTCCTGGGGCTGCCTAAGGAGGCCCAAACCCAGATGCAAAAGGAGCAGATTTTGTCTACTCCTTACAGCTGGGCTTGGAACATGGTCTGGTTGCCATGATCCTGCAGCAATTGGGGCGGAAGCAGCCTCTAGCTGCTCCTTTTGCCCCATCTGCTCAGGGCCTTAGGGCCCAAACAGACAGGCCAAAATGAAGCTGCTTCGGGACTCTTTGGAGGAATGCTGTTTAAATGATGCATACGTCCTAAGAGGCCGGAAGCCACAGCCACGCTCCAGTTCTAAGGACTGGAGGACAGATTTGGCACAGCTTCTGGCCTCTTAAGATGTGTTTGTCATTTAAACAGCATACCTTCAAAGTGACCCGAAGCAGCTTTATTTTGGTTTGTCTGTTCAGGCCTTTAGTTATCTTCATAAAATCAACTTTATAACTAAAAATTAAGACACATGTACAGTTAGCATTAAACAGTATACCTATAATGTTTGACTTCTTTATGTAAGAGAACTCTTCAACAGTAGAAGAAACCAAAGGTTGAAACAAAGATGATCCTGAATCTTGACCTTGCATACACAGGCACAGATACAAACAGTTCAGTCTGGCTCAGAGTTCAGCACAGTTTGGATGCAAGCAAAACAGCTGCACATCTACAAACCTGTTTTTAACCAATTAATTTCTCTTATGGGTGTGGTAGATTAATGTAGCCAATGGCTAGAGGTGGTTTGGGAACCTCAATTTGCAAATTTCCACAGGTTGTAATATTTTCATTTGGGGTTCATTTCAACTACACCCATAGATCCTTGTCCTCAGCCTGAGGTGAAAAAGAACCACACCTGCTGCTTCCAGAAACCTGCCCCTTCATTGTCTCACATCCAATTTTATTAGTTGAATAAACCAGAAACCATGCTATGAAATCACAGTTCCATGGACTGGAAGTAGCAATAGGTACCACAGACCTTTATTTTATTTTCCAATGTTTCCCTGGATTTGATTTCTGGTGTGTTGGTGAGCACTACAGTATTACATGGCTTATGACACTCTTTCCATACTTCTGCCTGAGTGTAGATAAACATTTCATGAGATGGAAAATGCTGCATGGGAACAACGGTTGGTCTACTAATCAACACAGTATTGATTTATCATGCCATTCAAAATTATAAAAGAAAAACAAATTCACAAGTTACAGAACTGAAATTTAGCCCTGATTTGTGGTTTCTTCATTTGCTGGATGTGCAGTTTCCCTTCGTCTACCACATAGCCAAAAGAAAATGAGATATATGAATAGATTATAATGAAACATGTCATGAGACTGGTAGATTTCCAGTCCACTTAGTTTCATTTTAACAAATTGTGTGATCCCTCTGGAAGGGACAGATTTGTCAGATCAGTCCATTGCATGGACCTTTTTGTGGAGGCATTTTTTAAAAAGATGTATTCTGTGTGCCTTGCATCTTTCCCACTTTCCCCCCACTTTTTCCCCACTGTATGAATTACTAATGGTAATGCAGTTCAGGATAATGAATAAAAACTCTTCTGACAGTAAGGTCATGGGTAGTACAGCATAGTTATATGTACTGTTTTTCCCCCTGAAATGAATGTTATTATAACATGTATTCATTTAAAAATGAAAAGAAGAATCATGTCCCCTAAGTATAACCTGAGCAAGTGTATCTTATTAGCTTCTATTTTCTTCTTTTCCACTTTCTCAGTAGAAAATGATTTAATCCTTCATAGATGCAATAAAATGATTTGCCATCTAAGGTATAAATGGATTCCCTTGTAACTGTCCTGGATTTATATATGGAACCAAATTCTACAGGGCCACAACTGATTTATCTTTTACATCTGGCGCAGAGCTATAATGATTCACTCCTTTTCAAGACCAGTTTGGCAAGTTTATCTTGCTTGCCGTTTGCATTTTTGAAAATGAAAATATATTCCAGAGCTTTTGATGTGTCGATTGGGAAGAAGGTAAAGACAGCTGCACACACAATCCCAAGAGAGCCAGCTCAATGGCTAAATGAAGACCTCGAGTGCTTTCTTGTTAGCCAAGATAGATCTACATCCAGATGAACCAAAATTAGTCAATAGTGAAGGCTCTTAGGAGCAGGCGATCAGAAGCCACAAATCAGTTTTTCTAGGGACTTTGTTATTGGCAGAATGTGCCTTAGGCTATGCCCTGCTGCTGCTTGCCTGGCTGTAATTTTTCCCTCAGTGAAGTTTTAAAGTCACAGGCTGAGACTATAACATTGGTCTCCCGACAATGGGGCTGTCACTAGCCCATCAAATATCAATCTGTTATCAAACAAATTGTCTGTGGCTTGAAAGCACTCCCGTTCTTTGCTGTTAGAAAGTTGTGTAATTTACAAAAGCAATGTGTGTGTGCGTGTGTGCGTGTGTGTGTGCACACACACGTGCATGTATGCACATTGCTACCATGATCTGACAGCCCAGTACTAGGCATATTTGCTTGGAAATAAGTGTAGACCCTATTATTCATGGCTGTAACTTCATATAATCACTTATATGGGATAGTTTCAATGAAACATTGGAAATGTGTTCTTAAATTTCTTGGATTGGTAATATTGTATTGTATATTGAAGGAAATGGAGTTTGAAAAGTTACTTTTTGACTATCAAGATCCTTCAGTCAGTATAGCCAAGAGAATTCTGGCTGTTTTTGTCTAACAAGTAACAGTTCCAGTTCTGGGGACAAAACAGAGGACCATTTTTTTTATGATACTCTTTGATATTTGGTTAGCACCAGGAAACGAAAAATAGTATCAATTTCAATATCACAATACAATTAGCCCTCCTTATCCATGGATTTTTTAATCCATGGATTCAAACATCCATGGCTTGAAAATATTCCAAAAAGCATAAATTCCAAATAGCAAACCTTGATTTTCTGATTTTATATAAGGGATACCGTTTTACTTTATATAAGGGATACCGTATTTAATGGGACTTGAGCATCCATAGATTTTGTTATCCACGGGAGGGCCTGGAACCAAACCCCAGCAGATAACAAGGGCACACTGTATTTGTATTTGTGTAGAAAAAAAAATATTTTTTGCAACTGAAAATGACTTCCTCAAAATTGTTTTATCCAAAATGTAAGGGACACCAACAGCATCACCTTTCTGCACTAGTGGAATTGCGTGCTTCTGTAAGGCAAGAGGCTGTGCTGATAGTTGCAGTTGTGCTAGTAGGATCTCCCATGTTAGACGGGCTTTTGCTGAGGGGGCAGACTAAATATGTCAAACAGCTAATGGGAAGCAGCAGTAGTGAGTGTGTGTGTGTGGGGGGGTGACCTTGGTAGAGCATCACTCAGAGGCAACTGCAGTGGTATCATAGCAAACAGTTATTAATAATACACAGAAGATGACATAGTAAATCCACAAAAACCTTTTGAATGTCTTTAACCACAAAAAAACTATGATGGGACAGTACAAAATGAAATATGAGATAGCGGCAGAAGATGACACTCCCAGATCAGATGGCACGCAACAGACTACTGGGGTACAGCAGAGGACCACTACAAGTAAGCTATGCCAAAAGCATGTTCAGCTGTTGATGAACTCAGAGGTGAAAGTAAAGTCTGATGCTGCACAACATGGAATGGGAGATATATGAATTGAGGAATCTAGACATACTAAAACAAGAAATGGAATGTACAAATGTTGCACTTGGGTGAATGAATGAAAAGGAACAGGAATAGGACATTTTGAGTCAGAGAATTACACAGTGCGTTACTCAGGAAATGAAAATCTAAGAAGAAATCTAAGAAATGAAATTATTCAAGCAGTTAAGATCAGATGAGAAGCAAAGGTAAAAACTGATAGAAATAGAGTCAGAGCCCTGAATGCAATGGCTCAATGACTTGTGTGCAGAGCAAAAGACACTATTATAATAATCAGTGCAGAAAAATAGAAGATGATGACAACAACAAAAAGAAAGAAAAAACAAGAGACTTCTTTCACAAGTTTTGAGAATTCAAAGGGAAATTTAAACCAAGAGAGGGAATTATCTATGACCAGCAGAGGAACACATTACATGACCAAGTAAAACTAAAAATGCAATGCAAACAATACATTGAAAAACTATATATAACAGATGAAAGAATGGTAGATTCATTCAAGGAAGAAGCATTTGAAAATGAACATATAATTTTCGAAAGTAAAGTGGAAGTTGCACTCAGAGCACTTGGAAAAAATAAATCACCAGGAACAGATGGTATACAAATACAACTGCTTCAAACTACTAAGACACAATCTACTCTAGTTATAACTACAATATGTGCATAAATATGGAAAACAAAAGAATGGCCAACAGACTGAAAATGCTCAATATACATTCCATATGTTCCAGTCCCAAGAAGGGGAACACCAGGGAGTACAGTAGCCATAAGATTACTGCATTAATTTCCCATGCGAGCAAAGTAATGTTCAAAATTCTACAGCAAAGACTTTTACCATATATGGAGTGGGATATGCCAACTAACCAAGCAGGGGTAGGAAAGGAAGAGACACTAGGAATCATATTACAAATATATGTTGGATAATGCACCAAGAAATTTCAGAAGAACATCGCTCTGTGCTTTATGGATTATAGCAAAGTGTTTGATTGCATCAGCCGTGAAAAACTATGGATTGCTCTTGAAGAAATAGGTACAGTACAACATTTGATTGTCCTGATGTGTATTTTATACTCAGGACAAGAGGTTACCTTCAGGGTGGAATACAGAGGTGTTTATCAGACGAGCTCTTAAAGAGGTACTATTCCAGTGTGACTCCTCTAGCTGCCTCCTGTTGCATGCTGGGATTGGCAGTTTTAAGGAGGGGTATTTAGAATTCTCAGGCAGAGAAGTTCAGCTTCTTAAAAATGCCAATCCCAGCATGCAACAGGAGGCTGCTAGAGGAGTCACACTGGAATAGTAGCTCTTTAAGAGCATAGTGTGATAAACATCAGAGAAAGTGAATGGTTTCCAGTTGGCAACACAGTCAAGCAAAGCTGCATTTTATCACCCTATTTAAACTGTGTGCTGAAAGTATGCTATGGAAAGTAGGATTATACTTGGAGGAAGAAACTTCAAAAATTTAAGATATGCAGAAGACTTCATACTACAGGCAGAAAACAGCAAAGATTTGGAACAATTACTGATAAAAATCAAGGAAGAAAGTGCCAAGGCAGGTTTAAAGCTGAACATTAAGGAAAAAAATAATAATGACTACATCACTTTAAAGTAGATGATGAAGACATTGAATTTTTAACAAGATTTTCCATACCTTGGCTCAGTCATTATTCAGAATGGAGACTGCAATCAAGTAATCAGAAGATTAAGTGATGGAAATGCAGATTTCAAGGAACTAAACAAGATCCTGAAATTGAAAGATATATCATAGAATACTAAAGTTAGAATTGTCCATGTCATTATTTTTCCAGTTTCTCTGTATGTGAAAGCTGGGCAGTGAAGAAAGCTGATAGGAAGAAAATGAACTGGTTTGAACTATGATGTTGGAGAAGAGTTCTATGAATATTATGGATTGCTAAAAAGATCAATAAATGGGTCCTAGAGCAAATCAAGCCTGAACTCTCCATAGAAACCAAAATGACTAAACTGAGACTGTCACACTTATCATGAGAACTGTCACCATATCAGGAGAAGACATTACTTGCCAGAAAAGACAGTAATATGCTTGGTAAGGTAGAAGGCAGTAGGAAAAGAGGGTGAATGCATTCCAGATGAATAGACTCAAATCAAGGAAGCCATGATCCTTAGTCTGCAAGACTTGAACAAAGCTGTTGATGATATGGTGACTTAGAGGTCTCTCATTCATAGGGTCACTATAAGTTGAAATCGACTTGACAGCAGTTAAAACACCAAAGGGGTAACAGGTGCTGTCTGGCTGATCTCTTCTGCAACCAGCTGGTTGAATTTACAGTTCTAGCAGATCTTGCAAGCCTGAAGTCTGTCCCTGCTTCTCTTTTGGAAGATTATGGAGTAAATGTTGTGTCTGAGCCACATCTGTGGATTTCTTTCTCTTACAGATTAGTATCCTATGACTAGTAAAGCATCTGAATCACCACTTAGCCATTTTTAGGATCCAGAGACTCTTATTTTTAGATACCCCTAAATCCAGAACTGAAACATGGGATGGCTATATTTCACTAGTCTCCTAGAAAAAAAAAGCTTCTGATAAGGTAGAAAAGAGAAGAATGGTAGTAGATAAATCTTGATCATAAATAAGAAAAATAATTTCTTATTATTACTTTTTTGGTATGCAACCAGTGCCATGCAACTGTGACAAATATACAACAAAAAGAACTCTGCACACACCATTTTGAAGCAGTAACTATGGGCCGAAACAGAGGGGCACAAAAAGGCACCTACTGCACCTTTTGGTTTTAGTTTTGGTTTGAGTGTGTGGCAATTAGACAACACGCATCCCCAAACCAAGTGGAAGCCATGCTGGGGTTGTGGCGTGGCTAAGGCAGTTCAACCCTGGCTGCAAAAAGAGCAGTATTTTTCTTTTCAACTAATTTTACTTTCTGACAATCGTCTGGTCCCTATCCCATCAGAAAAACTGAGGCTTCCTGTAGTTTTAAAAGACAACACTTTAAGCCTAACAATGGATTTACATTTAATTGCCAGTGAAAGTCTTTCCAGGTTCCTCCAGTTCCTTCAGTGAAGGGCTAATTAGTAAATCTCCAAGAACATTGACAGAATTCTAGTATGTCAGCACAATACTCTGAATTTCCAGTTATGATTCCTTAAATTGACAAGGGAACTACTATACTTGTTTCAACTCTTTTTAAGGTCATAGAGTGTGATATTACTATGCTGTTTGGTTAATAGTTGGGCCTTTTCTTTACATGGCACAAAGGTGTCTGTTATGTGGATAAGCAGTCAAACATCCGTCAGTATAGTCCAACAGACACAACATGTGGGAATGCTAATGCTTCTTTCTTAATGACATTTATATGTGGTTCCTTCCTTCTACTGCTTATCCTTCAGATAAAGCAATCTCTTTCTTTTAAGTATAAGGCACAAATGTACATGAATTTCACATCTGAGGAGTGAAGATCTAAAGTATCTTCTGCACCATTCTTTAGCCCACTTCTAAGATGAGGTACTTTCCAAAACATTGGGTTTTTTGCTGGGCAGTACATTAACTGAGTCAATTCACATTTTTTTTTCCAACACAGCTCTGCAAACAAAGTAGAAATTAAGTCCAGTAGAAGGAAAAGTAATTCTCTTCAGAGGGTTTGAAAATATCTAAGAAGTGCTGCATAATTTTCCAGCACCCTGCAGTGATAGTGATTAGTTAAAGTAACACTACGGTCCTATTATTATTATATCTTTTAAGAAACCATTTAAATTATACACAGATAGCATAAGAAATTAATTAAAATGTTGGACAATAACATAATCAGGGATATCTGTATTTGCAGTCTTTCCCCCATGCGTGCATACATCTTTTGTCTGTCAAGTATGGCAAATAACTAATTAGCCCCCTCTTAAGTGCTTCACTGCTTACATCAGTTGAAAGGAGTTGGCAGTCATACCTTAGCCAAGGAGGAAGACTGGGCAAATAGTCATGTGCCAATTCTAGAAACCAATATGGGGAAAAGAAGTTTTATTTACAGTTTGAATAAAAATACTTTTGGAATGCCTGAGATTTATTTTTGTGCCATTTCTGGACTTCTAGGTGTACATTCTGGTATCTGCACCATCTTCATTTCAGTACTTTTTATAATTATATAATTATTACTTCAAAGACATAACAGTGTTAGTCTGGAAAAATCAGCATGCAGAGGTATCTTGTAGCGCCTTTATGACTAACTGAAAGAGAGAAGCTGGTCACATGAGCTTTTGTAGACTTGAGCTTAGTTTCTCAGATGCATAGATCTGAAGTAGACTCAAGTCTACAGAAGCTCATGTGACCAGCTTCTCTCTTTCAGTTAGTCGTAAAGGTGCTACAAGATCCCTTTGCATATATATTTATTGAGTTCTGTATAAGCAAGCGTTATATATACATTTTATATTTATCAAAATTCAACAATAAAATGGAACATACAACTTTACATAGAATAATGATCTGCTCCTCCAAAACAAAGAAGATAGTATGTATCAAAAACATTTCATTTCCCTTTATTTCCAATTGTTTATATATCTCCTGACTAAATAATGGAAAAGTAGGTAAATTACACTCCAAAGCCCATGATCATAATCTTTCCCTCTTTTTAATTCATCTTATTCCAGTATTGACCTTCAGAAGGCATGCTTACCAGCTGGCTTGATTCAAACCCCACATGGGCTATCTGATAACACTATCCTGCCATGGAACACCTCCATTTTCAGGAAGTTATGCCCGTGAAACCTGGGCCTCCTTCATTCTGTCTTCTTGTTTATATGCTTCCTTATTTTCCCACATCATACTAGTGATGTAAACTCCTGACTATGCCATCATTGCAGGCAAAGATGAATAAATATGGTAGCTTTCTTCCTGCTGTGAGAGAAAAGGAATATTCCTTCACAGTATTTTCTCCTCATCAAGAACAGCTGTAGAGGATTTATTCTGTGAAGGAAATAACATGAGGTTTTTACAAACACAGACGTGCATGCGCATGCACACACACACACACACACACACACACACACACACACACACACAGAGAGAGAGAGAGAGAGAGAGAGGGAGAGAGAGAGGGGGTTCCTGCACAGAAAACAATGTTTTCTGCACAGGTATCTCATTTTCAGTGCAGAAAATAGTTCATAAACACTTACAGCTTCATTTTTTATATACTGCTTCATACTGAACTAGCAGTGTCTAGGCAATTTACAACTGTACACACACATACTCCATGTGGTTTTCTCTTTAGAATAATTATTCCACAAAATTTTGGGACATTCAATGTCAGGATGACCCTCTGAGACTATCCTTCCAGGAAAGAATGGAACCACTGGAGAACAGTGGTTCCAAGCCCCTTCCCCAGGGAGGAAACACAGAAGGATACCAAGATTGATGGAATTGAAAGTCACTGAGAAAGATCCAGCAGAACCAACAGGGACACTCTTCCACTCTCCAGTTCTCTGTATGGGTCATCCACCAAGACAAACAAAGCTGTCTCTATCCCATAACCAGGCCTAAAACTAGACTGAAATTGATCTAGATAATCTTCCCCATCCTGGAACACCTGA
Source organism: Sceloporus undulatus (assembly GCF_019175285.1). NCBI lineage: Eukaryota > Metazoa > Chordata > Lepidosauria > Squamata > Phrynosomatidae > Sceloporus > Sceloporus undulatus. The sequence goes on along the minus strand of NC_056526.1, from coordinate 164,788,154 downwards.
AGTTGAGAAGCCACTACAGGGTCTAGTACCTTGCTTAAAAAAATGAAATGTTTGACACTGGTCTAAAGTTATCCAGTATAGTAGAATCAGGGACGTTTGCCCCACCCCCAAGAAAAGGTCTTAGCACAGCTTACTTCAGGTATGGTGGGACCCTGCCTTGTTGTAAAGAGGCATTATTTACTTCCCTTACCCACTCAGCCAGTCCTCCTTTCACTTGTTTAGTCAGGAACAACAATAGTCTAGTATACCTATGGTGGCTATTCCCTCTCCAGGGATCCTGTCCATATTCTTGGGCTGCCCAAACTGAAAATATCCATCAGCACTGGATGAGAAGGGGCCAGGTTACATTCACCAGACCTGCCTCAACTCTGGTGTCCAAATCAGAGTGAATCCAAGTGGTTTTATCTACAAAGTAGTGGGCAAATTTTTACCCACAGGCTGTTGAGTGGTTTACAATCTCTTTTTGGGCCAGATTGTATCAGATTCCTAACCACTCAAAATAGTTCTGAACAGTTCTGTGCAGATGCAATACCATTAGCCAGAAAGGTATTTTTGCTACCTTTATTGCCCCACTATCTACTTTCAGATAAATTTTAGCCTGTTTGTGGTTGGACATGCTCCGAATTTTCTGTCATTGTCACTCTTGTCTCTCTCCCCCTCATTTATTTGCTGTCAGCTCTTTAGAAAAGCAAGGGGACTGGTTTAGCTTCAGTCCATGAGAAGGGATACTTAGGAGCAATCATGTCTACCTCCCTGGTCATTTCCCCATTCCAGAGATCAACTAGGTCTTCAACAGGATCACCTGCCAAACAGCAGGAATCTCCCGAAGATCCATTATCATTACCACCACCATCATGTTTATAATGCTCTTTGCACTAAAGGGTGGACCATCAAACAAATATAGTCAGAGATAAAAACTATAAATAGTAATCAGAAATCCATCTAGATCCATAACCTTCCTGGAGCAGAGTATTAATGGGTCACCACCCTCAGAGAATGAGTACTAGCAAATCTAAACCTGATCACAAAGTGATCTGTTCATGACAATGGAACAATAGAAAGTTCCTGCATTCCCAGATCATTCTGTACAGAAAGTGAGGACTGGAGTGTGGCCAGCAACATGAATAGGGCCAAATGCTACTTGGGACAGACCCATGGATGTCATGGCAGACATGAAGTCTGCAGCTGTTCCTAACAGCATGGGAATGTCTCCCAGTATTATAAGTCTTCCAGCATTATAAACTGCAGGGACTCCAACTTCCCAAGACCACCCAGGATAGTTCAAGAAGGAGTGTAAATGTGTGCAATATTATTGCTTCTAATGACTCTAACAACAGTAACCAGAGAAAGAAAGTTGTCTGATGATGTTGCCACATCAATTAATAATCTAGGATTTTATAGAATGAACTTACTATATCATGCAAGAAGAATCACTTTCAGTTCAATGGATGAATTTCATTTCAGGAAAGTTCTTTAGTGACATACTCCAGTTATTGCTGATGCTAAAGGCCAAAGGGTGAAACCAAAATACCCTTTAGGTTTTCAACTTAAAACTCCTACTGCCAATAACTAAACCTCAGGTGAGACATTCTAACTTTTTAGAATGAGAAAAATAGCATGCCAAAGTTGGGAGACCACAAACAATGTTATCATGGAAAAGAGGTATGACCATCTGGGAAGGCCACAAAGGACAAACTGGAATCAGAGAGTGGCATATCTGGGCTGGAATCTACACATTCCTAGTATGTTTTCCAATTTACAAGCAAGAGTATTCTGGCCAACATTTCTTTGAGAACTCTTGTTCTGGTCAATAGTCACTTGTTGTTGGATGTATGCTGTGTGTTAAATGAGCCATAGAAACCCATGATTAATCATTAGCATTAGCCATTAGGCTCATTTTAGTATTGCAATTCCCTCCATGGGGTCAACAGCAATATTTCTATGAAGCACTATTTGTGGTTTATCATATATACATATTTGTGTCTTCCCATTAAAGCAACAGGGAAGATATTTCTGTAAACTTGCAGGATAGACAAGGCTCCAATAAATGAAAATTGTACTATACAATGTCAGATGTCATCTCAAGCTCACCACAGAAATAGCTCAGGGCGCCACTGTGCTGTAGTTAACAGCTGTGTTGTGATGATGTTTTTACACAGGTGAAGGAAAACCTTAGAGCCAGAGGAAGGTTAAGCTACTGAGAAATTGCTAAGAAAGTAACTCTTTCTTAGTACACAATGCTAAATTCTCTCTCTCTTTAGATACAACCAAACAAATAGTGTGATTGTATACAATCCTATGCAGTGTTAAAGATTTCTATATCTGAAAAGATGAGGATGTAACATTTCCTTTGATGAATTAATGGTGTGAAAATGGTTTACACATCAGGGTTCACCAGGACATGGGGGGGGGACCAAATATTACAGACAGCAATATCAATTGTATTTGAAAGAAATTAAGAAATCAAACATTTAATTGTACATACTTCACAGCACAATTCAGATATAAACGCCTCTGTGTTTATCAGAGATTATGCTCTTTCCTGTTCATGCCTACATGTACAAGGGATTGAAGTCTCAGATGATCAGTTTTATTTATTGCAAGTACAAGAAGTAATATTTTAAAGTAATGTATGGTATTTTATACACACACACAGAGAGAGAGAGAGAGAGAGAGAGAGAGAGAGAAACACATGCACATTTTGTCATTAGTTCCAACTAGAGTAGATTTGCTGAATCAATGAGATTTACTTATGTGTTGACTAATGATGATGATGATGATGATGATTAACTGAATGGGCCTACTCCAGTTGGAACTGACCAAGAGGATGCCAACCACTTATAGCAATATATACTGTATTATATGTGGTGGTGATAGTGGTGTTAAATTTATATCTCACTTAGGTATGCTGGTTTTCAGCACGTCCAGATAAATCCGTTTCATTAGAAAGCTTTGTCTCCCTTAAATGAGAGCTACAGGTATAAACCTATATATAGTACCCCCCAAAAAAGTATGCTCCCTTTAACAGGTGATAGTAGCTATGGTGATTATTTGAAGGCTAAATAAATACATTTATATTGAGGAATAAGTGTTATAATTATGCTTCCATCATTATTTCATCTTAAATTAAAATTTTATGTAAGGTGTTCAAATTTTTGTCCCCATGCAGCAATGTTGTCAAAGCATAGAACTGCAAACTTCGTTTAAAGTAGTTTCTCTTATGATTTTACAAAATTCCTCTTCTATTGTAATCTTTAATTTTTCAAGTGTATTTGGTTTTGCAGCATAAACTCTATTTTTAAGATACCCCCCAACGCACACACACATACACACACACAAGAAAAAGTTGTTGAGGTGCATACATTTTCAGGGGATGTCTCTTCTCTCTCATTCACACACACACACACACACACACACACACATGTTGATGTTGTTGAAACATATGCTGCAATTTTAAATTCAGTTTGTTATTGGTAGCACTTTCTTTCTTACATGATTTGAGGAAATGCACTTGTAAAGAATTTTTATATGTTTTTGTTGTTACTGGACAGTATTCTTTTTAATATTTAGATTAAAGGGTTTTGTTTGAAATTATGGGTTCTAAATCTAAGTGTCAGAATTTGGAAACTTATTTTTTAAGATTACAATTCCCACAATTTGTCAGTACCCACTCCGGCTGTGGGATACTTTGAGTTATAAGAAGAAGTAACTTTTCTGAGCTCCAATTTTTAGATTATAATTCAGGATGAATCAAGAATTACTTCCTTTTTAAATGTTTTTCCTATACTGAACTCTTAGAGCTGTTTTGTCTTCTAGCCTTTCATTGCCTATTAAGGTTGAATGGATAGATCAGTCTATTTGTGCTTCATGTAAGTTTCACATACAGTATATTCATTTGTATGTCTGGGCCATTGAATCTGATTTTTTTAAAATGTGCATGATATTTTGTGTTTAAATATATATTTGAAAGTTCATTAAGTATTTTGAATATGTGTATTTCTAAGCAAGTTTTATCCCCAATTCTACATTTCATATGTATTTCAGTACACTTCTAAGATGGAAAAGGCAGTTAAGAATAGTTACTTGCTTATTACATAGCTCCCAGAAGCCATTGGCCATGCTGGCTATGTCATTCTTTAAATATTATGTTTTAAAAGGTTACTTTTCTAAGTCAGAGAATAGTGAAATTTGAAGGATTGGGGTGTTTCAATTTGCACATTAAGTTAGGAGGTGTAATTCAAATTGGCTCAGTTCAACACCCAAAGAGTGTTCACAAAGGGTTGGTTCCTCATCATCCTAGAGAGAAGCGAAAAGTGAAAGACAACAGGGCTTTGCCCTGGGACCAGTGTTGTTCAACATCACTATACATGATTTTGATGAAGGAACAGAAATCTTCATGAAATTTGCAAATGACAACAATCTGGGAGAGAAGCTAATGCCTCAGAAAACAGAATCTAGATTCAAAATGACCCAAACAGATTTGATAATTAGGCCATAACTAACAAAGTGAATTTCAACAAGGACAAATGGAAGTATCAACAGGAAAAATCAGATGTGACAGTACAGAATGAGTGGCACCTGCCTTGAGAGTAGTACATGTGAAATGGATGTACATGTGTTAGCAGACCAGAAGCTAGATATGTCAGCGGTGTGAAGGAGTGACCTATACACACACACACTGTTCAAGGATGCAGTGAGAAAAATGCAGTGATCCAGGGAAGTGATATGCAAAGGGATATTGTAGCCCCTTTGAAACTAACTGAGAGAAAGAAGTTTGTAGCATAAGCTTTCATAGACTGAGGCTACTTCAGCAGAAATATTAGAACCAATATTCAGATGCATCTGATGAAGTAGACTTGATTTATATGAGTGCTTATGCTACAAACTATTTTCTCTCAGTCTCAAAAGTGCTTTGCATACTGATCTAGGCTAACACAGAAGAGCAGTGATAGTTCCACCCTGTTCTGCTTTGGTCACACTTTACCTAAACAATTGTGTTCAGAGCTGAACAAGGATATGAACAAGATAGAAAATGTCCAGAAGAGAGCAACCAAGATAATAATGGTTCTGAAAACTATGGCTGAAAACAGACAGTGGTAAAGGGGTGGCTTAACGCTGCCCTTTTCAGCACCAGGTTGGGGCCTTGGCAACCACATGCCATGCCCTGAACCTGGCATTTTCCTGGCACAAAAAGAAGCGGCAGAAAGCCACTCCTTTTTGCGCTAGAAAAAGGCACCTTTGCCATGATGGTGGCAGTTTTTCCAGGTTTAGACGGCATGAGATATCTAAACGCCATGACACCAAAATGCCAAAGTGCCGCCACTATGTAGTTACTCAGGGAGGCTTCACGGCATGTTCCCAGCATTTCAGGTGCATGCGTCATGCATACGCCATGCCCGCAAGCCACCAAGAAGCCAGCTCTTTTTGTCGATTTGTACTGGCAGTAAGTCCTATGAGTAACAAACAGAACAAGGGAATTAGGTATGTTTAGCCTGAGTAGGGAAGTGAATTGATGATAATTAGAACAAACATTCAGAGGAAAAAGAGCATGAAAGCAATGAAAAATCTTGGCCACTTGAAAATGTTTCACCTTTTTTTATGGAGTAACAATTCCATGGGTTACAGTGTACTTCATTAGACATATAAAGTAGAAGACAGTCCCATATATTATATATAAAGCATACATTGGCTCAAATGTTTATTTATAATATAAAAAGATCCCACTCCCCTACTTAATAACCGTAAGAACAACCAAATATTAACATCAGTAGACACCCGACAAACACTCTCAGGCCACAACTGGGGAATGCTGTGATTTGTACTTTGATCTATCTATCTATCTATCTCTACTAATTCTGTTGGTTTCACAAGCTTTTGAGAGACTGAAGCTTTAATTGCTGTTTATACTCTCTAAATATCCAGTTTTATTCTCTATCTTCCAATGTGATAAATTGGAACCTAGAATCATATTTTACAGATTTTACATTTCTCCCCTTTTAAATATGTATACATGTTGTTATTAACTACTCTTATCTTGGGAATGATGGGGCAGAAACCATTAAATGATTAAACATGAAGATTAAAGAAACATAAAACTAGAAAAATAACCACTTGCCAATTCTATTCATGCAATACAAGAAGTCTTGTGGTATTTACAACATACAAATGTTCTGCATTCTAATGACTGAATTTCATGGTCTCATGTTTTCTACTTTTGAATTTGTAATTGGATCTTGGCATTTTCCAAATATTTGGAACATTTGTATACACACGCAGTATTCGAGGTATGATGCACAGTGTAACATTATCTTGTGTTTTTAAATTAGCACAAATTAGTTTGCATTTGTTTTAGCCAGCTGTGCATGGGTTTTTTTTTAAAAATTCCTTTCTTAGAAATAAGCATGCAATATTTCATAATATTGTGTCACTTTATACAAATATAAGCATCACAACTGCTCAAGGTATTAGAGCTCTAAAAATATTTATGAACAGGAAACAATGGGCCATTAAAAAAGAGCTAGTAACTTGTTTAACAATACATTTTCTGTTAGTTTGTTACCTAAGTGAGTTTATAGCTTACAGAATAAAGAAGTGGGGTCTGTATGATGATAGTTATAGCTCAATGCTATACAGGTCAGAAGTAAGTCCAGTTGATTGCACTGGAGCTTTCTAGTAGGTTAATAAGTGCAAAATATCAGCCCTGGTGTCATTAACCCATTGAATGGCCTTTGGATCAGCCCTCAAATTGCAATAGTAAATTACTTTTAACCTTATATCTATCTTTATATTAATTGAGCTATATTCCGATCTTCAGATTAAAATGTATCATCATGACTTATGCAATGTCGAATTAAAATATTGCAAAATACAAAATAAAGTGGGGGGCGGGGGGGGAGAAAAAGCAGAATCAAGCCTGTTCACATTGCTAGCTTAATGTTTTGTTTGTTTTAGAAAGCTTGAGGAAATCAGTAGTTTTTTCTCTGTTTGGAAAAGATAAGCTATAGGTACCAGCTGTAGTTTCCTGGGGAGAACATCCTGAAGGTGGGATGCCACCACAAAGTATTCTTTCTGCATTTGGCAGGGAACCTGGAGAAAAGGTAGGCTAAAATAGAAATGAGCCTAAAGGTATCCTGGTCCTAATCCAGTGATTAGGGAACCATTATGACTGAGCTCCACACTTCAGATGACATCACTGAGCATAACGATGCCCATCAATATTATTGGATGAAGCACTAGGCAAAGCTTTCCCACCAAGGCTTTGGCTATTGAGCGCCTTATCTCTTTTCTTTCCCTGCACAGAGAAGAGAGAGGAAGAATGAAGAATTCAATAGCTGGGGGTTTCAGAAGTCAACTGAGAGTAATAGGACTGATCCATTGTGTCAGGGGCTGCCTTACACAACAGGGATTTACAGCAGGGATAGGCAAGGCCCCTAAGGATGTGTTTGTAGACCTTAACACTTTCAGAATCCCCACAGTCTTCTGGCTAAACAAAAAAGTGCAATAATTTACTTTTTAAATAGTTTGCAAAACTTTCCTGAGAGTCTTCATGATGCAGTGGTTGGGACTGTAACTCTGGAGACCCCACTCAGCCATGGAAACTCACTAGCTGACAATGAGCAATTCATATGGTTTCAGCTTCAGAAGAAGGCAAATGAAACCCCCCTCTCAACAAACCTTCCCAAGAAAAGCTTGTGGTAGGGTTGCCTTAGAGTTATCATAAGTCAGAAACAACTTGAAGGAACACAACAACAAGCCGTCCCTACACTATACCAACATTCTCTGAAGATGCCAGCCACAGATGCTGGTGAAACGTCAGGAATACACTTCTAGAACATGGCCACATAGCCTGAAAAACCCACAAAAAATTATGGATGCTGGCCATGAAAGCCTTCAACTTCACCTCCCTACACTGTTTATCATTAAAAACCCATCCATTGTGGAGAACAAGAAATGGGCTTCAGGACACTTTCTTTTTTAACTAAACAATTTTTCAGTAGTCCATATGGGTCCTAACTTTTAGACCACCAGAACATGGATCTAATGGGATGCAGAGAAATCTCATCAGGGACAGTGAGTGGTTTCCATGTCAGTGATGTGGCAAATCCACTCTAGTCCCCCCCCCCATTTTAAGGGACCTATGCAAAGTGCTGAACCTGACTCACAAATATGATCAGCACCTTGGATAGTACCTTTAGAATCTGAGGGAAACACAGACCAGATTCGCCATACCTGTGATGGAGAAGCTTCCAGCCAACCCTGATGTCATCATTGCCAAGATAATAGGCTGTAGAAGAAGACACCACCCTAAATATTATCCAAACACCTCAAGAGATCTCTTTTTGAGCATAAAACTTCTGCCATGCAAAATCTCTTGCTTCCACAGAACATTAGTAACCGTTTTGTCCCTTTGTGGTTATACCCATGTGCACACAGAAAGCACATCATGGCAGGCTGATTGACTAGACACACCCAAATAACTCACCCAATACTCCTACTACTATGACAAGGCAAGAGCCATTGCATTTTGCAATAGTGTGAATGTGATGATCATTGACATCAACAAACCATGTATTGACTTGCAGCATCTCATATCAATGAAGGGTGCCCCTCCTCAAAGCTGTCCTGTTTTTATCATGCATGAACAGAAGAAGTCAGCATTCAATTCCCTACACAGCTGTCAATTTCTAGCTGAAAGCATGTCACTATAGGTGATATGTTAATATTACACACCTACCTTACAGTTCTACTTTAAGAATTACTGAGGTAACCCTCAGTAATTCGACCACTCGTATGGTGCACATGAAAATATTTTTTTATATATTTTCCTATTCTACTTGTGTTGCAGCTGTTGCCGCCAATCTCACCAACAGTTCTATGTCATTAGACAATAGTAAAATGAAAGGCGTTAAACAGAGACAAATGTGTGGTAACATAACGTTGTTATGAAAGACATGGTGTGAAAGAGATGCAATGTTACATATGCTGTGATCCAAGATGAACATTGTTGCTATACATGTGCAAGATGTCACAAAATTTTTGTGATGTTAAATTAACAGAGAACTTCCACCTAAATATAAAATCTGAGTTAGTTACCATTTTCAATAGATTATGTTCACCTATCACTTGTTATTGGTAGTGGTATATCAATAGTAGTAGTACTAACAATACTATCACAATCTAGTAAGATTGGTATGTCTCTCTCTCCAAGGTCTGGTATTAAGTATGGAAGTTAATGATCCATGATCTAGGACTTTATCACACCAGGCTGCTAAGATGCCACAATCATGTTAGTGTAGGAAATGTAAACATACTGGTTTTGGGACAGACATTTTCACAGAACTCTTCAAAAGCACCACAGTGTTGCTATAATTCTAGGCTATGTCATGTGTATGCCAGCCTTCTTAGCCTTGCCTTCCTGGCCTATGGCCTTTCTAGCATATCCTCCTCCCCCCCCCCCCCAGTAAAAAAAAGAAAAGAAAAAAGCCTACTTGGAAATAGTGAGAGGGAGGGGGAGTGTAGAGGAATAGGGGCGGGGAGCATGATTATGCCCACTTGTACCACATGACTGCCTGCATATCAGAACTGCAGTGGGAGGAACTTATCACACATGAATCAATAGTTTAAAAGCAGTGCTATTGGAAGACATTGGCCCGTTACAGACGGGCCTTTTAGTACGGAGTCAGTCCGTATTAGGGTTAGGAAGGTGCGGTGCTTCCGCACCCCCCTAACCCTAGTACGGACTGAGTCTGTACAAAATAGCGGTGCCCCATCTACATGGGGGCCGCCATGACGACGTCACGACCGCACCGCCTCTATACAGGGCAGCGCGGATGTGACGTTGTCGCTCCGTGCCAGGGCACTTAGTGCGCCCTTTGTGCGGAGCAGGAGCTCCTTCCTGGTTTGTGCCACTGGGCGCAGCCTTCAGACGGCTGCGCCCAATGACGCAAAGGAGAAAGGGGCCAAGCGGCCCCTTTCTCCTCCTCCCAGCCACCGCGGGTTGTCCTTGGGGCTTGAAGCCCCAAGGACACCCCTTTCCAGGCTGCGGGGAAGCGGCCTTTTGCCGCTTCCCCACAGCCTGGAAAGCAGTGGATCGGGGCCTCAGAGGCTGCCGTTCTAGCCACTGAGGCCCTGATACCCCGGGGAAAGGGGCGGGTACAGGCCCATCAATAAAAAGAAGCTCTCCAGGAACAGATGAAATAAAAAGCAGCTATAGGACAGGTATGGCACCGTGTGATAAGATATGGTCACAGACACTACTATCCTGCTGTAATTCTGCTTTGGCAACCTCATGTGATAAAGTACCTAGAGTTACAGTTTTGTAACTGGTTTGTATTCAATAAGGCCATTAATCCATACTATTAATCTATATAAATGCCACCACCATAAGAGCCAGCCACTGGAAGTTCAGGTGAAGGAGGTCCATTCCACTGGAGATCAGAGTGCAAAGAGAAGGATGTTTCTACCCGCTCATGCCGGTGAACAAGGCCATCAGAAACAGGACCCCATAATAAATTCTTGTTGAAGGACCCGTATGTCCTGTTTTCAGAAGTGTGTGTGTGTGTAGAAATGTCATATGTCTTGTACCCTGATTGGAAGATGAAGAGTTCTTCTTTAACTAACTTGGTGGCTGGTTCTTAGGGTGGATGGGTGTGTGTCAAGAAATTAGACATTATTAGTTAACTAAGTAGCCACTCTAGGATTCCAGTGAAGATCTTAAAAAACAAAACAAAACAAAAAAAACTACAACAGCAAAACACACACACACACACAAGATGACAACCACTGTATTAAAAGAGTCATTTCCAGATATGTGAGAATCCCTCTTCCAAGATGCTTCTATCTGAAAGGCATGCATATGTAATGAAGAAAAGGAAGATGTTGAAGATTTTTTAGAAATATGATTTTAGTAGTATGCTCATTTATGCAGAACGTAATCAATGAATAACATGGTCAGCCAACAAAAGTTGACAATAAATTATTTGACTATGGTTTATTTAGTTGACCAGAATAGCAACAGGACTGCAGCCCCAAGTTTTAATATTATTATTATTATCCACACAAGAGGTTACATTATCTTGTGTAACCCCAAGGCTTTGCTTCTTTGTCCCCTCAAATTTAGCTGGAGTACTCACAGTCGCTGATAGATGGGATTGTGATTCCACCCACCCACAGTAAACATATATTATTGGGAAGCTTCTCCTGTTGTAATGTAGCCTTTTAGAATGGCTTGGTCATGAATGGGAAATTAAGACCCATTAGCGTTACAAAAATTCTACTTGTGGTTTTGCTGAATGACATGATAAGTGTATTACAAAATTTAACAATACACTACTGAATGGAAATGGTGAGGTTTTTGTTGTTTGTTTGTTTGTTTGTTTGCTACATGGCTGTTCATTATGAAATGGAATCATTTGAACAACAAATAATGTAATACGCATCTCAGAAATGTTACTGATAGGGAGCCACTGATTCAAAATTTGGGCTTATCAAAATCTCTCTGCACACAATGTTTCTAGAAAGGGCCGCTTGTGTGCCTTGCACACCAAATATGCTATAACTCTGATCTTTCTAAATGCCATTAAAAAAAAAATATTGGTGTGACCAGGGCACTTTATATCCCCCCTTTTTATTTTTCATAAACTTTTCCTGAATGATAAAGATGAAGTATAAAACATCCGTTCATATAAAATATAGCTATATTTAGTGCCTTATAACCATATATCATGTGTAGTCATATCTGTCTCTCTATCACCTGCAAAGAGATCTCTTTCATTATGCGCCTTTGTTTGTGACCTCCTGCCAAATTCATCTGTATGCATCATCTCCAGTAATATTGAGAGTTGTGTCTTCCGTGATTCTTTGCCACCACATGATAAAGCGCTCTATTTATATTAAAATGAAGAAGTTCCTAAGGGAGACATAGAACCGAATGAAACAACAAACAGAGCTTTAGAGACTGAATATGTGAAGTGACAGTGACAGCAAAATGGTAGCTATTGTTATAGAGTGGCCCAGAGGACTGCAAGAAGACTTATAATATGAGCCATAGCAGCTTGAATTTGGCAGCTCTTACAGGCTTAAGTACTTGCCAAGAGAAAGATGTTTTACAATACACAGGCTAATCAAACAATTTCTCAGGACCTGCATGTCTTGGCATGGTGTATCATTGTCATAATAGGTTGTTCAACAGGGTGTGTGTGTGTGTGTGCATGTGTGTGCGCACGCACATGTACAGAACCTGTAAATATTCTGCAGGTGATGGAGTAGTGTAATTTTAACGTAGCCTCTGCCAATTAATTATACTAAGTAGAATGTACTGTGACCAGAAGTGCTTAGGCAACTAAATTGTGCTCGGACATGTGATAGCCTGACTTACTTATGTGAATTATTTCCTTATTGAAATGGATGAGATATTTGTCAAAATATCTAAAGTAAAGTTTACAAAATACCAACAAGTAGTCATGTGATCAGTGAGCAGAATTCAACTATCCCTGTTTGGCAGAAAGAATTGTAATTAATTCTGTCATCTCACTTTTTAAGCTGCTTTTAAACTGTCTTGGTTTCTCTCTTCTGCTCCCACTATCTACCTTCATACAGCCTTACTTCAGTTGCTGCAAACTGAGTTTGAAGTGCAAAAGTAGTTTGTACTCAACACAACAGGAGGAGAGGAGGTGGCTGAGTGTTACCCTTCCCAAAAAGCTTGGGCAAAAATATACTGCTGCAGCCTCTCCTGGTTTGTGAGTTCTTCTTCATCACTAGCTTTTACCATCTTGACCACATTTTGATGTTGCTTGAATACATGAGTCCTGGTTTTTATCTGTGAAATATTGGAGGATATGTGATGTCTGAAAGCCAGATGCAGACCAATGACATTCTCTTATGAGCAAACCTCCAGGGCTCTATTATTATTATTATTATTATTATTATTATTATTATTATTATTATTTTAACATCAGAGCCCAAACCTATTCTTGGCAGGGCTCATTGCAACTCCAAGCACAAAATGAGAATTGTTATGAATTGAATTCGACACTATTTGGATGACCATATGATTTTAATTGCCTTGTGGGTAAGCTATTTTCCAAATATGAATCTGCAGCTGGCCAAATATTGTGGTCATTGTCTCTGCAAGCAAACTGTTTTGCAGATAGACATTGGAATTTAATGCCACCTTTTACTTAACATAACTTTATGAATACTTAGCTATGTATACCTATGTCCCTTTTGGAATGGGACATAAAAGGCTATTTTCGGCCCGATTTAACCAGGCCTTTGTGCTGCCCCCGGCACGTGCTAGGGGTTGGCTGAGGACACAGTGTCCATACCGGCCTCACCCCTAGCAAGTGATGGGGGCATCAAAATGGCAGTGCCCTGTACACATGGGCGCCGCCGTTTTGATGCGATGGATGCGTAGTGTCTGCACATCCCGTCACGCTGGCGATGTCATGAGTGCGCCATTTGCACACTCAGGCGTCGCAAGCATGACGCAAAAAGAACCCGCTTTTGCGGGTTCTTTTTCCGCTGCCAGGAAGCCTAGCCGTTTGGCAGCTGAGGCCTCCCGCCAGCAGAAATGGAGGTGGCGGCAGACCGCCCTTTTTGGGCGGTCTGTATCCCGCCTTCTTGACCAAAACATTTGCTCCAGAAGCTGCCAAGCCCCAGAAAGGGAAAATTGGGTATCAGCAGATTGTATGGTGGAGCCAGCATAAGTATTGGACTAAGACTATGGAGATTAGGGTTCAATTCCCTGTTCAGCCATGGAAACCCAATGGGTGACCTTGAGTGAACTGCACACTCTCAGTGCTAGAAAATCCCATGATAGGGTTGCCATAACTTGGGAAAGACTTAAAGGCACACAACAACAGCTACAACTAAGGAGAAGAGGTGCTAAGAAACTCTGTTAATCAATTGCAAAGATGTGTATCAAGACAATGGAGATTACCGCACTGGGGTAAAAACGTTCCCCAGTGTGTTCTCACGGGCGCGAGCCCAAAACGTGATGGGAACCCGATGGGTCCCAGAACACTAGTTTACTGCACAGCGGAACTCCGCCGTCACCGCCAGGTGTTCCCATCAGGTTCCCAGTGTGTTCCAGGAGGCTCATTTCTCCGATGGCAAGAGTGTCTGATGTGCATTGATGCCCAACGTACATCATTCCCATTGTGCATTGATCCTAATGCACAACAATCACTTTGCTAGCTGCATGTAACAGTAGCCTTCTATTGGATACAGATGATATGAAACTGCCTAATTTTAATTCCTGCACACATACGTCCAGTAACAAAGAAAGGTATTAACATATCAATTTATTGTCTCTTCAACTGGGTAAGTCATCGCACAACGCTGGCTCTTCAGCTTAGTAACAGAGATGAGCATGGCCCGCTATGGTTGGACACAACTAGACATTCATGTCAAGGAACTACCTTTACCTTTTAAAGTCACATCAGTTATATATTGGCCTGTTTCCGGTTAGTGACACGCACATGCACAAGTGAGGCTTGCATGCACCTATATCCGTTTTTGATTGGGACACAAGAAGCTAGTCTCTTGACTAAAACCAGCAGCTGCCAAGTCTCAGAAGGGGGAACTGGATACCAAAAGATTTTGTGGTAGATTTTGCCAGCATCCTTAGCTGCCTCAATTTGTCTACTGGTAAGGCAAGGGTGGTCTTCCTGCTCTGCACCCCTGTGTTACTGTTGTGAGTATATATATATTGATGAAAGGCTTCATTTTGTAGCAATGTTTTATAATATTGTACTGAATATTGTTCATGTTTATGTCACCTTATGTACATCCAATCCCTACACCCCGAATTCTAAAGTTGTGTTTGTTTATAGGGTTGCAGTAAGAGCCATTTTTGTGTGGTGTCTTACCAATGTGCAGAAACACCTGTGTGCATCAGTGAAACATCACAAGAAAAGAACCTTGAAGCAATCCTGTGTGTCCCTTGGGGAAAGAATACACAAATCATTTGTAGCACCAGAGAGTTGTGCCAAACATTACAAGCTAAAGTTCAAGAATTAGTTTTAGACATTCTTCTCTAAAATACTGGAAGAGTGTGACTCAGGGCAAAGCCACTTTGGAGGATGGACTGTGCAAAATTCCTCCTCCTCTCTCTCTCTCTTTCTGTGTAGACACCTTAGTCATCTATTTATTCATTTGAATGTCTCCATGGTTATTAGACAGATGTTACTGCCTGTATAGCTTGAACATTGGAAGGTCACTTAATTACTGAAAGGTTTTATATATGCTGTACATGGAGCAAGAGAGAAATCTCCTCTACCCCACCAATATTGGCTTGTTTAAGTGAAAGACAAATGTGTGTGTGTGTGTGTGTGTGTGTGTGTGTGTGTGTGTAAATGCATAATTTTGCATGTGAGGTCTACAGGTAAAACATAATGTAAATGATGACCAGTCAAAATTGTCTCTTTAATATAAATAAATGCCATTAGAAAACAAAGTGCAAAAACATGCTTTGTCATTATTGTATACAGTACTTATTAGAAGCTTTCCCAAACAGGAGTCTCTTGGTATTTGTTGCCCATCATAATGTGCATACTTAAGGGGAAAGTGTAATTAGCAACCGTGTTGCTCATTCAGTAAACATTTCTGTACTGTTTGATGTGACTGAACTGTGCGTCTCATATAATTTTACACTTTTATCCTACCAAGCAACTGACAGGTCTCTAATGTCGGTCTTGGAGCTTTTGCTTAGTTTGAACTTTGCCTCATAGAGGTCATTTTCTTGCCACTTGGGGAAAGGAGCCACGTCCGTTAAATCCCACAGAGTCGATAGATACGATAATAGCTTTAGGCACATTTTCTTAGAACTCAGGAGAGGGAGGGTGGAAAAAAAAGACAATTTCAATAAGTGTAAAGCTATACTATCTCCATTCCACAGAATATGTAAGCAAATCTTCTGGGAGTAAATTTCCCTTGGTTTTATTTGTTTACTTTGCCTCCTGGCAAGAATCCTTCTTAATAATAGCATGCATTGCTTATTTTTCAATATAATTGTTTAATGATAAAGTGGAATACAGCAGGACGGCTGAGGAGGAAAATGAAATTAAGGTAGAAAAATGGCCAGAAAAATCAACTCTGGAGTGGTTTACTGCAGTTGTAATTTCCTACTCCTTGGTCCAGTATTCAGTTCCTTACTCGGATATTACCAGTGTTTGATCTCAGTCCTATTTCCAGTGATATGAGAATCTGGCTACTAAGGAAAACCTGCTAGCAAATGGTTTGCCATTAAAACACAAAACATTCAGATGCAAAGATTTAGGAAGATATTTTCTTGTTGTGTTTTTACCTGTTTCTTTACACCCAGTTCTCTGAAAAAAGGCTCATCAGAATGTCATAATTAACAGAACAGTGGTCTGGAGCAGATGCCGACATAAGTAGAAAACAATATTTTCTCCCACTGATATGGCATCAGAAGGTTAGGGGATATAAATATCAATTTCATTAAAAGTCTAAATGTGTTTGTATGTTCACATATATCTATAATTTTAAAAAGCCATACAGCTATTTTTTAAAAGCTTCTAAACACAGGGTATTTTTTTAATGTGTTATCTCTGAGTTTGTCTTTTTCCTTCTCCTTGATATATTCATTATACAAAGGTATGAATCTTGAAACTAAAGTATCCCCTCCAACAAAATATTTTAGTCCATTTACCTTGGAGAATTTGGCTGTGGGGAGGGGGATCTAAATGCTGGAACAGTTTCAGATTCAATAGACTGTGAGATCTTTATTCAAATGCTCTTTCTAAATACATCAGTTCAATAGACTAGTGATCACTATGCTTGTTGTCTGCAAAGGAAGGTGGGACTCTTCAGCCCCATGCTTAAAGATATGTTACCCCAATATTTCGTTGGCAAGACTTAGTAGATGAGTACTCACACGTGCAGTTTTAGGTACAGTTGTTATATTTTTGAAATAAAAATTACACAGGGATTCTCTCTGGACATTTAAGGGGGGGAGGAGAAATAATTTCTAAAATACATGGGTTGCAATTAAATTTCCATCCCATCCACTCCTGCTGTACTCTGTGCATTTAAATAAATCCTGCTTTACATTTTACTTCATTACATCCAACAGGAGGGATAAAGAACAATGACACTCCAATTTTTGTGCCAATATCCTATTAAAAGCATGTCTCCTGAATACATAAAATGTGGGTGGTGTAGGTGGGGGGGGGGGGGCAGGAAAAGAACATTCATAAAAATGAGAGCAGGATCCTGATGAGTAAAGATGAAAGAGAGAGGGGTATGAAAGCATATAATACCCAGGAATCATTTGCTCGCATGTATTACTCATAATAAGGCATGACAAATATACAGAAGCATCTGTCTTTCAGCAAAAGGTCAAGGGCCTAAGGCCAATTTTTTTTTTCTAAGTGGAAAGCATATCAGTCCTTGGTAGAAGGGCAAAACTACAGCCTGGCATGGGATTCTGGTGCCTCACCAGATGCTCCATTCATTTATGTACCAGGGAGGGACATTCTTCCATTCCTGCCTTTCAGAATGACAAGCTATGGGAGTTCAGCCAAGCCTCTTAAAGGCCCACATCCCATCAAGTCAAGCTGGAGTCAATACTCCCTCTCTTGGTGGGAGACTAAGGTAAACCATCTCCATTGCTCCTTTCACTCATTCTTCCTGTCTGAATCCCTACTGCTCATGATGATCCAGTCATAGATCCACTTACATGAGAGTAAAGCCTATTGAACTGTGTTGGGCTTCCTTCTCTGTAGGTATCTATAAATTGCAATATAAATCCATAGCTTGGGGAAGAGTTCCTGTTTTTTGGACTACAGCTCTCCAAACCCCCAGCTGGCATGGTCTGTGAATTTTTCCTAAGCTGTGTATTAAATAACATTTATTTTTAAGGAATAAAAGAATAAGGCTCATACTGAATTTCAGCTTTTACCATAGGTCTAAATAATAGTACATCCAGAGCAATTAAAAATATCAGAAATTTTCAGGTTACACTCCTGTTCTTTCTGATTTTATTTTGGACATCCACACACATTTTGTTTATCACAGAGTATTTTCTGTGAGTTCTTGATACAGTTAGTTATTTCATTTACCAGCTACTCAGGCTGGTTTATTTTAACCCAATAAAAATAAATAACAGGAACAAAATCTTTTCAGTCAGCCTGTATGCACCCTTATATGTCTGGATGCATTCTGTAAGTGTGGGAATCACACAGCCTTCCAGATGTTGTTAGATTATCAATCCCACTGCTTTGCCAGTAAAAGAAATGGTGATGAATGCTGGGAGTTACAGCAGCACATTGTCCAGAGGGCAACATGATTCCCCTCTCCGTTTTACTTCAACGTTTCCAGAGCCTTGATGCAGCCTTACATTTGAAATCTTCTGCATTGTACAGTCCATAACTGCCAACTTTGTGGGGGCAGGGAGGGAGAGTGGGAGTAGAAATCCAGTTTTTTCTCTAAATAAGTCATCCAAACTAGGCAAGAGAGATGATGATCCTATTTTTGAAATGAGGTTCTTGCCAGTGTTTAATAGGTTTATCTGCCAACCAGAGGATGAGATCATGTTTAGTCACATTAGTCATGTCAGGTCTCTTAATGAGAGCAGCCAAGTGGAAAGACTCAGTCCTGTAGCCAGGTTGCACAGAGTTGCTGAATTACAGAAAGCTATTTATTTATTACTAAGAGAAACAGGTTTATACAGAGCTCTGTAATTGGTTGGTTTCTATGGGCTGGACTGCAGCTGACTCTGCTGGCTTTTGGGAGGGAAAGGCAATCTAGTGGCATGGATAATCCCCAGGTGGCTTCAAGGAACAAATGGAGTTTTTGTACTGTGCTGTCTAGGATACTTCTGTGACAGCTGGAGTAGTAAAACTTTGATCAAAGACATGCTAGGTAATATTCACTGGGCATTAATTTCATTGAGATGGAAAACCCTAGAAAATGCAGAGTTACAGTCAGAGGGAAAATCATCATCATCATCATCATCATCATCATCATCATCATCATCATCATCTTTTTAGCAACAACAACAATAACAGCAGAAGCACCTGATGAATGCTAATGTTTATGAAAGAAGTATATGTCCCATAGAAAGATTGGTGTATTATCCTGGGTGAAGATTTGGAAATGGTTAGCTGCAATGTGTAGCCATTGTTGGGTGAGTATTACTAAAGCACTCTCTGTAAGAAAAGAAGAAAAGTATCTCATGGAATTGAGTGAAAATTTTGCACTCAGTGAATTTTGTTGACATTTATATCCAGGAATGGGACTCATAGGGTCTTCCAGATGTTGTTGGGTGTATGTACCAGCAGCCGTAGACAGAATAGGCAATGGTGAGGAATGTTGGGACTATTTCTGGAAAGCCATATGGTTCCTGCCCCATGGTGCTTTAACATATGTGTATGTGTGTGGATGTATGAGTATGTGTACACTAGGGATGCCTGGTTGGATGTGGGATGGAGCTCTTGTAACTTTAATCCTGAATAGGTCATGGAGCAGGGTGCGGTACTGTAAAGTTTCCTCAAACTGGATGAAGTTATCTGCTCTTCCTTACCTTCCAAACCCCAACTTTCATTTCCCAGGATTCCTGCCATACAGTTGCACATTTTTTAATGTTGGGTTACTATTTGTCAGTGTGTCACTTTGAAGGCTATACACATGGACATCACCAGACAGACAATACAAAAACCAAACAGATTATATAACCGGAAGCAAAAGAGAGAAGGAGGCCCATTGGTACTTATCATGTTCAGTGAGGGGGTGTTGTTGTTGTGTTCCTTCAAAACATTCACTGTATTAACAAAAAATATTTTACAGCTCAAGCCTATTCATCCTTTCTCAGAAGTAAACTCCAAGCTATTCTTTGTAATGTGTACCATATTAGACTTAAATACTAGTATGTTAATAGTAATTTCTATTTAAAATTTCAGAATGACCTCACTGAAGGTGGATGTGAGAAGTAGACAGTGAAGAAAGCAGATAAAAAGAGAACCAATTTATCTGACATGTGATGCTTGAGAATGAGTGCTGAGAATACCAAGGACAGCTAAAAAGACAAAAAAATGAGTCCCTGAACACATGAAGCTGAACTCTCTTTAGAAGCCAAGATGATCAAACTGAAGCTGTCATACTTTGGCCACCTCATGAGAAGGCATGAAGCATTGGAAAAGACAATAGCAGGAAAGATAGAAGGCAGCAGAAAGAGAAGAAAACCTCAAACTAGATTGAGAGACTTAATGGAGGAGCTCATGGGCCTGAATCTACAAGACCTAAGCAGAGCAGTAGAAGATAGTGGGGCTTGGAGATGTTTCATACACAGGGTCATAAGTCAAAGTTGAATTGAGGGCAGCTAACAACTACAACTGTAAGTAACATATAGGTACCACTTCCACAAATATACCTAGGCCAATGGATTTATAGCAAATCATTCAATCACAATGACAGCTCATGATAGAATGAAATGCAATTTGCATGATCTGAATTCCATTTCTCTCAGCCTCAGAGGATGGCAAAAGGAAACCCCTTCTGAACAAAGCTTCCCAAGAAAACTCTGTGATTGGTTCACCTTCAGATTGCCTTAAACTGGAAACAACTTGAAGGCACACAACAGCAAACTGACACCTCTCAGGCAATTAGCAACTGTGTCAGTGATTTATCAAATGTAAATATTCAATCTGTGATTTGTGTGGGAGGGAAAGAGGAACCATCCTTATGTCCTGTGGTCTAGTCCCAAAGTGATCAAGCTCTTCACCATCTATCTGCACTAGAAACATTTGCGTAACATTTATGTTGGCCCTCAACCTCAGTAGGTACTAACTGCCATGTAAGCATGTTTATTATTCCAACCTTATGGTGAAATGCAGCCAGAACCTAACATTTTTTTTCTGTAGATCCAAAGCCCCACACTATTTCTCTGAATTAAGTGAATATTTAATAAGTTAGTTGAAGAATGGAGGTTGCCTATCCTATAAAGTTCCTGGAACTGATCCCAGACCTCAGGTTCTTAAATAACAAATAGTTCTCAACATAACATTTCCTCAGATAACCTGTCAACAGTCATCTTAGATATTCTCTGCCATATGTTCTCTTTTTAGTGTCTTAAGATTTTAAGTCGAAGGGTAGATATCAAATAAATTTACTGAGGGTTTGCTTAAGAACTAACCTCTTGGAGAAATAAAACATCAGAAAATGCTGGTTTCCAAAGGCAGGGTGTAAATCTTTTCCTGTATCATGGTGAATTATTTCTATTTTCATAGATACAATATAGAGGAGAGCAATCCAATGTTCCTTAGGAGAGTAACTGAAAACTTCAACATTTTCAAAGTAACTTTCTTGGGAAGTAGTTCAGCCCATGCTAGTGCTGTTTCAGATTAACACAGAATCTCCACAACCATCTTGGATGCCTGTTTTCCATTTAGTGAAGCATGTACTATTAATGGCGTGCTCAGTGCATGAATTTTGTTTTCAACAGATTTAATAGTGTTCTTCCATTGTCCCTTTTATAGCTCAAACCACTACACGCTGGATGTCTTATTTTCTATCACAGGCAAGCATATTATAATACTATTTAATTAACTAATTAATTAATATCCCATCTTTCTCCCAGCATAGGATTCAAGGCAGTATAAACAACTTTAAACAAATATCACTATTTTAGTTATTTTTGAAACAGAAAAGGAAGTTCTTGTTAAAAAATGCAATGCATTCATAATAACTAATAACTTTTTGGTATCTCTGTTCTGCAACTGTAACTAATTGATTTTTAAAACTAACTTTCCAAACTTTCCAGACTTTGGAAACACAGAGGAAGGGAGGGAGGTCTGTAAGCTGGTTGAAGGTAACATCTTAAGGAGACCACTGGATCCACTTCGAAACTTTCCACTTCTTCAGGGATTAGAAATCAATTATCCAGTTTAGACATCTAGCAGTCAAATATATACAGGGTGATTTTCTCCTGCACATATGCATGTGTGGCTACTGGAGAGAATCAACACATTCTATATTGCTTCACTTCAACAGTGAGCCAACATCTACCATTTCTCTGACAAGTAGAACACAAAGCGAATGTCAACGTTTAGGCTTGAAAAGTCAATACTGTAGAAGCTAAAGACAAGTTGGATAGACAATTTTAGTGAAGTCAAGGATTGCTGGCTGTGATCCTTCACAAAACAGTATTCAGAACTAGGCAATCAGAATTAGTCAAAACTGGAGAGACCCAGTGTTTAGTTGGAAAACTAATTATATTAAAATGTATCCAAGACTCCCCAACTCTGGAAGTTACAATGCTTCTCCTATACTGGCCTACACACGATACATACATTTATATTAATTTCTTTAACTTGCTTTGCAGAAGAATTAAGACAGTAAGAGGGAGTCATCATTAACATATGGTGCAAGCAGCACAGAAGTTATGTGCTCATGAAGAACATGCTTTCCTCTGGACTGTTATGCAATAGTAATCTAGAAGTTGCATATGCTTGGCATTTTAGCTTGTAAATCCAGATCTAATCCTAAATCTGCTTATGTAAAGTGAAAACTCATAGCTATCAGAAATATCTGGCCTCATGGAGAAAATTATTGATTTCTATAGTAGATTCTATAGCTTTGTTTAATTTTTAAGCAACATTGTGGATAACAATTTTGAACACCAATATTAAACTATATTTAATTCTATGGTAGCAGCTGTGATGGCATTAAACAAAGTGAAATATGAGGCTAAGCTTAGTGTTCTCCTAAAATAAGCAGAAAATGTTAGTACTGTATATATGACATATAACAATCTAAAATGAGACAAACCATGAAAAAGAAACACATCTGGGTTAAAAATGAATGATTCCTCCCACATCCACTACCTTCAGTGGAAACATCAGGTCCTGGTAATGTAACACCAGTTCACCTAATTACAGATCAAGCCAATCAGTTAATATCTTGTAAGGCTAGAGGTCATCAGGCCCAGCATAAGCAATTAGCTCAGTTTCTCTGGTACTGTTAATACCTGCACATTTCAGGTCTGTAGCCCTATTCCCTTGGCTGATTGCCCTCTGCGCTATTGCTTCAAGAAATGTAAATTGTATCTTGTCCCTAGGTAATCGAGATCAGTGTTGTCTGGTCCATCCACTCACTGCTGATGCCCTCTCAGTGCTGCAATAATGGTTTTGGTGGGCAATCAGAGAAGATGCCTTCTTGACTCATCTCTCATAATAGGTTGTCCTCCTCAGGCAAAATTGAATAACCCCCGAAATGGCCTGGAGGCACGCAATACAAATTCAATAAGTCTGCAGTGTCAATGTCCTGTCATTTTTTTTTTTTTGCAAGCAAGTAATTATCCTGCACCAACATTCCATAATAGGAGGAGGAAACTGCCAGAGATAGCTTCATCCAGATACCTAGAATCATCACATTAATGGGATATTCCTCTAATAAGAAGTAATTTTATCTCCTTCTCATGCCCCTTTGCTCCTAGATTCCTCTCCTCATGAACGTTTCACGAATATGCTTTGTGAAGGCTTTTACCAGCAGCATCTGTGGGAAAGTTTAACAACTTCACTGCCTGTTTAATATTTTCCCACTTTTATGGGTTGCAGTTGTGCTGTCTATTTGCTTTTACTGATTTGTCAAAGATTTATTATAAACCAAATACAGCTGTTACTCCCTTTCCATAAACTGAAGCTGTTTTGGCAAACCTATTTTCCACTATAAAAATAAATTTAAAATTACTTCGCTTCCCTTACAGAGCAACAGCATCCAGTTGTTATTTAGTGGTGCCGACTGGATGCCAAATTGGTGGTCAACTCACTTAGAGGAAAGAAAACATGTATGATTTTAAAATAAACAGCAAAGAAGACAAGAAATGTCTTTCTCTCATCTTCTGGCAATATTGAATATTAGTCTATTCAGCTTGTGAAGAGGAATGAATTACGTATAATATACACATTAAAAAGAAGCACTGTAAAATTCAAATTGTTTGTATGTTCTGCAGTTTCATTTACATTGGTGAATCATACATTTTTAATTTAGATAGCTAACCTTTACCTTAAATAAATGTTCTTATTAACCTTTTAATAAACTTTAAATACATGTTTCTCACAGTTACCTAAAAATACCTCCTCCTGACTTTTAAAGATGCATAGAGTCACTTTCCCATCTCCGAATTTGGATAAATGTCTGTCTGCAAAAGACATATCACCCCCCCCCCCCCCTTTTTCTTTTTTTTTTGTCAATGGACAGCATACCTTTTACTGCTGTTAGGAATATTATTTCTTTCACTGAACTACTCAGACCTAATTCATCTGTCAGACAAATGAGAGATACATTGCTTCTCTTTTTAGGTAACTGCAGTAGATTGTTCCAAAAATGTTTAATTCAGTCTATATTGTATTATATAGAATATTTCTGTAGATACAATAAAAACATTTGAGTAGGATCTTTTCCCCACTGCAAGGAAACTATTGCTTTATTATTCATTGAAGAAAAAAAAACACTTTATCTCTTCTCTCTTGAGAACTATACAAAGAGAGTAATGAAGAGCCTTGTATAAAAGCAGAATAAGCAGTTTCCATGACTGATTGAGGATTGATTATTGTGGGCATGTGTCTCCCCATGGTGGCTCATCACAATGTTTTTTTGACAACCCTCTTCCTTTCACAAGATGAAAAGAGCATTCATTTCTGCATCAATTAGGTTTGGTAACTAGGACCTAAAGAAAAATGTTCTACTATTGGTGATGCTTCTGATCCTGACCACTTAGGATACAGAATGTGCCAGAAGTAAGTATATCTGATTCCTTGTGAAATATGTTTCCCTTATTGGGAAATTTTTAATAGCTATGGGTTTCTTTCCTTTCTCCTCTTAAAGGCCATTCCACCACTCAATTAAAATGCCATTTATAAGGCAGCCTCAGTATAATTTGATTTAGCCACAGGAACTTGCTGCTCATTTATTGTGGTGACTTGCCGCCATAAAATTAATCTCCGTCTGTGCTTTTACCAGTTAAGTCTCACCTTTTGCTCTATGTGATTTTCCCCTCCTACAGAGATTTTTGTTTTAGTATACCAGTCAAAATGATGAAACTCAGTGCAGATCAGGAGTCAGTGTGTATCTCATTTTGCCAGAGGGTATGGTGTGGAGAGGATAAAACAGTATTTGGTATCTTCAGTGCAAAGCAAGTCAAATAGGCTAAACTGTTCAATGGCAATTTTGGACAAATTGAAATATGCCTGAATGCTGCTATGGGTCATTTGAATTCTGTGTAGCATGCTTAGTTTGGACCTTGCAATAATGAAATAGTTATCACTTGTCAAGCTGAGAAATGTTCTTCAGTGGCAAGAGAAATCATTAAGAATGAGGCAAAGGCAAATTCCAAATATAGGCAAAAATCTACTGTTTGATTTCCTTTTCCTACCATATTTTACAGTGTCTTCTATCTGCTGTCTATCATTCCCTGATTCTGAGTTTAAACATCTCCCACCATAAAAACAAATATAACTCAGGTACAAAGACCTCTGGTTATCTGGGATATACATTGGCCATAACTTCACTGTTCTCTCTTTACTTATTTATAAACATGTACTTAAACACTGAGAGTGGGTGGAAGTGGACATTTCTCCCCCCCCCCCAAAAAAAATATTATTATTTTAAACCCATGGTACAATCATTTTAATATCTCCTTAAATGTTTAGTCACAGAGCATTTGCTTTGGCTAAAACTGCTTCTTAGTCCAATTCCTGTTATTTCTGGTTGAAACATTAGCAAGTGATGTGAAAGATTTATGCCTGAGAGCTGTGCCTGAGAGCTGCTGCCAGTCAGAGTAGACAATGCTGGGCTAGACCAAGAAATAGTCTTTCTATTCCAAATTTGTTAAAGCTGTAAGCAGTATAACAGTATACAGCTCCCAAATTCCCCAGCCCTTAGCTATGCTATCTATGGCATTCTTAGCTGTGTAATCAAACAAACAAAACAAACAAGCTTCATTTATATACCGCTTCATACTGCCTAAGTGTCTAAGCGGTTTACAACTGTAAGCTAATTTGCCCCCAACAATCTGGGTACTCATTTTAGTGACCTCAGAAGGATTTGAGCCCTTTTGCTGGTCTTGAACTCGCAACATTATGGTTTTGAGTGAGTGGCTGCAGTACAGGCATTTAACCACTGCACCATGAGGGCTCCTAATCCAAAAAAAGGTATACCTTCCAAGTGTTCCAGTTTGGCAGGGAGGATCCTGTTTAATCTTCTGTCATCCTACTTTTTCAGCTGCTTTAAAAATGTCCCCATTTCTCTCCTCCCATTTTCCTCCTTTTATCTTCAGATTACTTCAGGCGTGTTACAGACTACCTAAAAGCAGCGGTCTGCTGGCGCTGCCGGTTGCTCCGCAAGGGAGCCGTAGCAGCCAAACCACGCAGCTCCCGCACGGAGCAAAAAGAAGCCCCAAAATGGCACTTCTTTTTGTGCCCTGGAAGTGGCGCCGCGAGGCGCTAGTCGCGCACTTGTGGTGTCACTTCCTGGTTGTGACATCCGGATACTACGTGTCCACAACGTCAAAATGGCGGCGCCCATGTGGACGGGCGCCACCATTTTGTACATCCCCAGTCAGTACTAGAGTTGAGGGACATCTAGAATAGACGCCCCTTTCTAACCCTAATACTCCCCTTCCTAACCCTAACATGTACTTTCAGCCCATGTGTAATGCACCATAGTTGCTCAAAACTAAGTTGAAAGTGCAAAAGTAGGAGAATCTTGCATTTCCCAGCAGAGTCATGAAAAAGCAAATAGCTGAAGCCTCCAGCTAGCTTGTGTGTTCTTCTTCATTAATAACTTTTGCCATCGCTACCACACTCTGATGTAACTTAGCCATGGGGTTTGGCTTACATGTGTAAAATCTTAAAGGATGGCCGTCCAGCCTCTGTTTAAAGACCTCCAAAGAGGGAGACTCCACCACACTTCGAGGGAGTGTGTTCCACTGTCAAACAGCTCTTACTGTCAGGAAGTTTCTCCTAATGCTGAGGTGGAATCTCTTTTCCTGTACTTTGCATCCATTGTTCCATGTCCTATTTTCTGGATCAGCAGGAAGCAAGCTTGTTCCATCCGCAGTATGACACCCCTTCAAATATTTATACATCTCTTCTCATAAGGCATGGTTTCCAGACACTTCACCATTTTGGTCATGCTCCAGGTTATCAATATCCTTTTTGAATTGTGGTGCCCAAGATACAGTATTCCAGGTGAGGCCTGACCAAAGCAGAATTTAGTGGCACTATTACTTCCCTTGATCTAGATACTATACTTCTATACTTCTTATGATACAAGAACTTGATTTCTGTAGTGATGTCACTGAACCTTGGAGTATACATTATGTTTAGGTATTTATAATGTCATCTCAGTAGCCAATGAGATCAAGAAAAAGTTCCTGTGGATTGGAGCAGAGAAGAAGCAAGGCTTGGAGTATTTAAGTCAGGAAAGGGAGACATTTCCTGTATTCTTTACCTTTGTTACACCAGCTAGAGCTGATGGGACCTGCAGTCCAGTAGTGTCTGGAAATTCCTATTCTCCTGTTCTGCAACTTAAATTGTATTCTCCCCAATGATTTTTGCTCTGTTTGGTTTTAAATCAATGAAAGTGCATACTCTGAATAGAAGCCGGATAGAAGACTTCAGGCCTAGCAAGGGCAGATTTCGAGCTGCATGTGAGGACTCTCTTTTTTACAATATAAGCACTGTTTAATTCAGCTAACCTAGATTTGGTTTGGAATACCTTTGCATAAATAATAGAGCATGGTCTTACATGTATAATGCCTCTGATTTGGTCCTAGCATCAGTAGATTAAAAAAAAAAAAAAAAACCTCAAGTGACCAAACCTGGGAAAGATGTCTCCTATACTGAGGCCACATGAAGATACCTTATACTATGTCTGAGATACCAGGAACAGATCTTGAGAATATTTTTATTCTGCAACCTAGAATATGTATACCATGATATCAAGAAAAGGGAGGCAAAGGTATTTTATGTACCAGAAAAAAGTACATTCCTTCCCACCTGCTATATTGCAGCAGGAAAAAATGAATTACAGTGAAAATACATATGTTCTTGTGTTTGATTCACAAAAACTAATTTGCTTCATTTTTACTTGTGATCACCACATCCAACAAGCTATGCTAGTGATTAAAGAGTTTGAAGGATGAGTTGTTTTTCCACAAATACTACATCACAAATAAGTGAATGGAAAATAAGCAAGAGAAGGGAAGAAAACCAGTATGAATTTTCCACAGAGAAATGAAGCAAGTCCTAAAGGCAGCTTGTTTGTTCTTCTTTTCCCATCAAAATTCTGGAAGCTCTGTGGCATCTTTGCCACACCCAGCAGAAAAATGGGTAATGACATTGAGTATCTCATGTACTCTCTTCCTCAGGTAAAGAATACTTATCTTTTTAATAGTGGTCTGAAGGTTTAAATCAAAATAACAGCATCTCAAACTATGATCTGATCAATCATAAGAAAAGGTCAGGCAAAAGCAAAACCATTTTTCTTCACAACCAGACATACTTCACAATCAGGCATACATGTAGAAAATACACTGTTGGGGAATTTATTGTTTAGAAAATAGAGGTGACAGCAGTTTGGATGAAAGGGAGAATATAGACCAGCTATCACAAATCCTGTGAATGGCCTATAAAACTGCATTCCACTGTGTAAATTAAAAATTCCATGAAGAAATTGACCTTAATTTTCTAATATTTAATATTTGAAAGTGCAGGGAATTGTTTTGTGTTTTTTTTTAAAAAAAAATCTGTGTGAATTTTTCACTGCACTATTCAGAAATAGCAGCAGCTCTTCAAAAGGACTGTGTGTGCTTTTGTGTGCTTGTGTAGCCAGTATTCCAGCAACATACCTTAGGAATCAAACCCCTCCCCATAGTAAATACAGGGCAACCTTGTGACAAATGTGGCTGAATCTTATGTTCTTGTTGTTGTGTGCCCTCAGGTAATTTCTGACATATGGTGACCCTAAGGCATGGAGTTTGCTTGCCAAGATTTGTCTAGAGTGCCTCTGAGGTTGAGTGAGTGTAAGCTATCCAAAGTCACCCAGTGGGTTTCCATGGCTAAGCAGGAATTCAAACCATGGTCTCCAGAGTCATAGTCCAATGCACTAACCATTACACAAAATTTAAAACCAATAACAATATATGTATAATATAAAATGATACCTCCATACAAGAACAAATTATAGGAATAATTTATTGATCTAAGTCTTATATATGGAATCCACCAATAACCTGCCATCAAATGTCTGGAAGTAGAGAAATATCTTAAGCAGGTGCAGAAGAGATGTTGTCATGAGTAATGGCCTCATTGGGGAGACCACTCCACAGTCAGTAAATGAAAGGAGTGCCCCCTTTCTCATGATCTTTCAAACCTCTCTGAGGTGCAAAACACACCACTCAAAAGTGTTGTGCCGGTTCCAAAGCTAGGGTTCCAGAGTGCATGGCAACCGCACTCTCCAGAACCCAGTCTGTACAGGCGGTGTCATCATGGCGGCATCCTCACCATATGGGTGCTGCCATGATAACAATGACACTACGCAGCATCTCCACATCACTGCCCCCCCCCCAAAAAAAAGAACCCGGAAGAACCAGGTTCTTTTTACTGTGGAGGGATGCTGTGCAGTTTGGAGGCTGCGGCATCCTTCTGCGGTTAAAACGGGCGAGTGCAGATTGCTGTTTCAGGGCAGTCTGTACTGCCCCTGAGACATGATAATTGGGAAAAGGCCTCAGATATTGATTTCACAGTATAGGCAAGTTGGGTTTTGAGATTTATCATGGAATATATAGTGAGGCAGTACTGGAAAATGAAAGGGAAACAATTTTAGTTAATAAATATGATTGTTAGGAAAATTGCATCATTCTTAAATTATTCAAGGAAGGACATAGCAAAGGAAGTTTCTGGAACTTGACCAGGTTACTGGTGGAGAGGAGGAAACACAGTGCCTGGATGCTTGCATGTGCTGAATCCTTCTCCTCATTGGTTGTGTATTTATCCAGTGGCAATATAGGCCTACAACAACACACTGTGCCAGCACTGTACGGAGCAGAGTACTTTGGAAATTTTGGGGGTGAACAAAGTAAGCACAGTACAGTGATCTGAGGGGAGGATGTGTTTATTAAATCTGGCATCTGTTTATTCCCCCACACTTCAGGAATGATCAGCGTTGTTCTATCAGTTCGCCAGTGTACAGTGCAGAACACCTAGATGCTAGATGGGAGAAGTAATTTCATGAAAGTGGCCACTTATTCTAGCTATGGAGTGAAACTGTGTTCTTCACACAGAGCTATATTTTATCTGTATGTATTAAAACATCCAATGGCAAATAGCCTGGTACAAGCTGCTTTGTATAATAAAGTGTATGGAAAAGTAAGGAATGCTTAACCTTCCTCCGATAGTCATTTCCCCCCTAAGTTTATTTTATCTCATTTCAGCTCTTTAAGAGTTGGGATGTGGGCAGTTAGCTGAAGCAAGTCAAGGAATCAGGAGTCAGAAATAAAGAATAACAAGGATGACAAACCAGAAGGTGTTACATTTAGCAGCCTTTAAAGAGGTAAAGGTATTCCCTGTTGACAAGGTTGTCAAGCTGTGTCCAAACATAGGGGGTGATGCTCATCTTCTTTACTAAGCCAAAGAGCCAGCTTTGTCAGACTACCCTGTTATCATGTGGCCACAGAATGCAGTTTATCTTCCCACCAAAATGATACCTATCTATCTACTTGCATTTGTATGCTTTCGAACTGCTCGGCTGGCAGAAGCTGGGACTAGCGATGGGAGCTCACCTCATCTTGTGGTACTCGGGTTTCGAACTGCCAACCTGCCAATCTTGGAATCAACAGAGTCAGCATCTTAACCATTTAAGCCACTGCATGCCTATAATTAGAAATAAAAATGGAAAGAATATTTGAGAAATCGTTAAAAAAAACCTTTTTCTTGAGTTATAGGGAACCCCGATGAGAGTAATCTTGGACTGTGAAAATCTTCACAATTCAGGATTTATTCTGCACAAAATTCACTTTTTTTTTCTTGAAGAAACCAGTATTTTCTGTTCAAGCAGAAAATATTGTTTCCTGCATGTTTCCTGCAAAGACTATGCTGTTTTCTGCACTAAAATAACATCTGTGAGTTTTATGCATAACAAGTCCTCAAGTACAGCATTTCCTGTACAGAATTTTATGCACAGAAAATAAGATCTCTGTGCAGAAAAAATATTTTCTGTCCAAAAAATACTTTTTCCTGAAGAGAAAATGGTGCCCCCCCCCCCAAGTATCACATACAAACTGTGCAGAATATGACCAAATAGTCTTCAAAAACTTTCGTGCAGCTAAAATAAAATTGCTATAATTATTCGTTGTTTTCTTTGAGAACAAAATTAGTGAAGAATTACATCCTTACTTACTAATTGCTACTTTGTGTGGTACTTTATAGCATTTTAGGTACAGTATATGGCTTTCTCTTTCTTATGTTGTTTTCTCTCACCTTTTCACCTGTATCACTCTAATCTGCAGCCATTTTATTTTCTTCCTTCTCTTTTCTCTGTTAGACGATGTGTTTGATTTTGCTTATATGTTTCCAAATAAAATTATGTTTTTCATATGTTTTCATGCATTTTCAAATAGCACTAAGCACTAATGGTCAGGGGTTTCCTAGCAGACAGTGAGCACTAATCAAGCAGACACTAATCCTCTTTTGCTGACCCTCTCATTCTGAGGCCTGCCATTAGCGACAGAACAATACACATGCAGATCACTCCTGCCTTTCCAGGTCACACAATATATACAGGAGCCCTGGTGGTGCAGTGGTTAAATGCCTGTACTGCAGCCACTCACTCAAAACCATAAGGTTGCAAGTTCAAGACCAGCAAAAAGGCTCAAGCTCGACTCAGGCTTGCATCCTTCCGAAGTTGCTAAAATGAGTACTGAGACTGTTGGGGGCAAATTAGCTTACAGTTGTAAACTGCTTAGATACTGTTAGTTCAGTATGAAGCGGTATATAAATGAAGCTTGTTTGTTTTGTTTGTATATACCCAAGTCCTTTCCAGGCAAGCATTCTTTGAAGATGCCAGCCACAGATGCTGGCGAAACGTCAGAAAGAAACTCCTCTAGAACATGGCCACATAGCCCGAAAAAACCACAAAAAACTAAGCACTAAGCTTTGTTTCTTTCTCTTCTAGATGAAGTGGCTGTAGTTTCTCTGCTTGAAAGATGCCCAAATTTAAAATCTATGCTTTTCTCAAAGCAAAGTGATCACATTGGCAAGAGAGAAGTTAAACTACAACCAGTCCCATACTCATCCACATATACACATGTTTGAACAAAACAAACAAAAAACCAAATATGCCTAGCCCTTGTAAAACATATAAAAATAAATGTATTTATGAATACATTTCTATAGTCAAATACATGGTCTAACAGAAAAGAGAGAGAGAAGAGAAAAATGGCTGCAGAAAGTAGCATGGAAAAGCAAATAGGAAATAAATGAATAGGCAAGATAATAATAGTATAGGTATGATAGGTTGTTACTGCTAACAATACTATTGCTCATAAATGTAGTTTTAATATGGAAGAAGCCATCATGGCTTCATTAAATATACCTTCTCTTTTCTAGATATTCACCAAATTTTCTGGTTTAGAGCATTTGATCATACTAATGAGCTGTTTTTAAAATCTTACCTTAACTAATATCTGCAGGTATGGTTGTTACCTTTCCTTTCTTTCTTACCACTTTTCTCCCTTTCTTCAGTACCTAATATTTAAAAAATCCTCTGAGCCCATTTCCTTAACAAATCAGCAATTTTTAAGTCAAGTGACACGAGTATTTTTGGCTCCTTTTTCAGTGACTCGCCACATAGGTAGATTTTCCTACAAGGTCATGATAGAGCAGTTTTATATCTAGATAATGCTACTTGGCTGGTGGTGAAAATTCCAACTTAAGCTGCTTAATTCTCAAAAATCTTACAAAGAAGATATAGCAGTTACTTTATCCTTTAGCAACAACAATTCTCTTTTCCCTATATTCTGTTCTTTTCCTTGTATTAACTCTCAGCATTCCTAAATCAGTAATGGATGCATTAATCAATTCCTGGGGAATGGGCATCCAAACCTATTTATCTGTCATGCTGAGTCTGACACGACATCATAAATTGCTCAAGCCATTGAAAAACAATAAACTGAACAAGTTACAAGAGGAGCCAGTGCCTTTCATTGGGTATTGCCTCTTTCAAGATGACAGGAGACCTCAAGAGGCCTGAAAATTCTTAGTTGTACGAGTTTGTGACTAATAGGTGGTTTGATGTGACAAGAGCTAACTGTCTAGGGAAATTGAAGCATCTTTAAGCGCAAAACCCTTTGTGTCTCATTCTTCTTTAGGTTATTGTTGTGCGGTCTTTGGGGGCCTCTTTTACAGTTTGCATTTACAGACAATATGCGATCAGCAAGATCTCTGTAGTTTTACTGTCAGTATTGATCTGCTTTCATTCAGTTCTGTAGCTAATTTGCTTGTTAGCTGTAGTTTTTTAAGTAAATGATAGTTTGAACTGGGATTTTTTAGACAAGCTGTCTATAATTGAGAGGTTGGTATTTGGCATAGAGTGGCATATTCCCAAAATGTTGTACAGCTTTTAAGGCATAGAAGAATATTCATGCTAAAGCTGAAATTAATTTGAAGAATTCCCACATCCTTTGCAAGTAGGCCTTTGAAAATTCTCATGCAAATATCTCAAATTCAGAAAATAAATTGTTATGTATTTTAATTTGACTGATTTTTTTAATTTTTTATTATTTATTTATTGCTCAGGGTAGTTATTTAAGCTTCTTTTTCATATAAGCACTCAGATTTGGGGGATTTATATAAGTGCCTCTGGGGTTTGGTAAAATGATTTAAGTGTCAAGTGAAAAAGTATTTCCCTTGTAATTCCAAAATCATCATATATTTGCAGTAGGAGACGTAGAGTAGATGCAGTCCTCTTTGAGAAAGAAAAAAAAAAGATGCATGCATTCCTCAATAGACTCAAGTCTATGGATGGTCATGCATGCTACCAGCCCCTTTATTTCAGTTAGTCTCAAAGGTCCCACAAGATCCCTTTGTACAAAGCTAAAGGGTAAACGTCTTATATGGGCATGGTCACTTCTGCTCCCCCCCCTCACTTGTGGCATGCTTAATTTCCAGTCCCAGCATAATTGCCCCAATGCATGCATGACACACCATTCATGCATGCATACACACACACACATACACTAAAACATAGTGTGTTTTGGCTTCACTCACTTCTCACATTCCCCTGGAGAAATGCTGTGGAAAGGTCAATCCATTCACTTTTCATTATGATTTGGACCTCTTGTGTTTGCCATGAAACTGCTGGCTAAGAGGTTTCTTTGTAGTCTTCACTATATGTTGAAGAGCACTTAAAATGCAGTTAAAATTGAATTTAACCTTTAATATTTAAATTAAAAAGCTGCATGAACATAGGCTTCATTAGGATGCAGTTGAACAAGTGCAACAGCTGAGTTCTCAATGGAAACCTTTCTAGCCCTTTCCAAAGCAAAGCAAAACAGTCCACTTCAAGCCAACAAAACTGAAGAAACATTGTCTCCCCTCCCTGCCACTAATTCTAGAAATGAACCATTGGAAATTGTTTTTCAATGCAAGACACAGCTTATTAGAACCAATTAAAAACAGTATACAAGATGTATTCAAATCCCATTCAGGCCCTTTGCAGACTGGCCTAAAAGGCTGGCCTGGGGACAGAGTTGAGGTGTAGAGTTGGGACGACGCATGCCAGACTCTGCCCCAGGTCACCCTGATGCCGAGCAACACTCCAGATGGTGCGTGACATTATGGTATGCCTCCAGCTCTACATCTAGATGATGCAGCACCCAAGGGGACTCATCTAGCCGCACCACCATGGCTATGGCACCCTTTCAAGGGCGCAAAAAGGAGCCACTTTTGTGGCTCCTTTTTGCACCCTGAAAGGCCGGATCAAGGCCATGGTATGAGGTTGCCAGGGCTCTGATCCGGCTAGGATTGAGGCGGTCTGTTGAGCCCCTCAATTTACTTGATTGACTAGATTTTCCATTTTAGTGTCATAAAAACCTCAGGTGAAGTTCATAGGAAGATCTCTACTGATTATATCCCCAGAGTCTTTTGACATTGCATGTCTTCTAATTACAGGAGGCAAGATATGTGATTTTAAAAATATTTCCCTGTTGAATGGAAATAAAAAATAGATATGAGAAATAGTGCTACCATTTAACTTATAGCTGCAGGGGGAAAATTCTCACATTTCTACTATAGATTTAGTTCTTCTTCTTTGTAAAAGCTCTAGTCTTCTTTCATAGTAAACTGAATTAACAGACCGTCATCTATGGTGCTCATGTGAATATGGTTGCAGTCAAAGTGCCTAGTCAACGTGCATTTGAGACTCATACTACAGATTCAACACCTGTTGCATATCTTCCATTGTGAACACACACACA
Organism: Sceloporus undulatus; assembly: GCF_019175285.1. Taxonomy (NCBI): domain Eukaryota; kingdom Metazoa; phylum Chordata; class Lepidosauria; order Squamata; family Phrynosomatidae; genus Sceloporus; species Sceloporus undulatus. The sequence continues at coordinate 164,752,660 of NC_056526.1, read as the reverse complement.
AAAAAATCCAACTAATCAAACCAAGGCCTATTTGTCCAACATTATGTTCACTCTGTGGCCACTTATTTCCTTTTGGGAAGCCCATCAGTGAAATTTGAGTTTTTGAGTTATATATGTTCTATAGCACTTGTTCTGAGCCAATTCAAGAAGGTGCCTTAATATTTTCTGTTGTTTTTCTCTATGCTTACCTAGTAAAAGCATCCATTTGGAACTCAACTGGCCATTATGTTGTTGGGAAATCAATAATGGTTATTTTCTTTTGTTGATCAGATTTAGGACCAATTAAAATGTAAACTGACATAGGCCCAGTACAGACGGGCCCTGAAGGACACCCTTGTCACATGCGAGCGGTGCCCTGCCCACACTCCCCTCGCCCCTTGCACGTGACGCCAAATAGACAGTGCACCTTGCTATGTGGCGCCAAATAGACAGTGCACGTAGCTATGACGTCACTGCTGCGCGGCCTCCAGATGGAGCCACACAGCAGCAACGTGCTTGCACCACCGCCAGCAGTTTGTGATGGCACAAAAAGGAGCCGCTTTTCCGCACTCTTTTTTTTCTCGCGTAGCTGCATCACGCAATTTGGTTGCTGCGGTGCGGCTATGCGCAAAAGAGAGGTGGCTGCCGGCCTCTTCTATCTGGCGGTCTGTACCCCGCCATAATGACTTTTCAAATTTCCCAGGTGTCAGTGTGAATTGTCTGTCTGTGTACACATCCATTCATCTTTTTAAAAAGTGGAATGTAGCCTCAGCTGCATCAGTAGCATTATTTTATTAATGCCATTTAATGCAGTATAGGCAAAACAGTGGCTGAAGTGGTGTGTGATATTAAAATTGCTTGTAAAATTTAGTGGAACAAGTGTTTTACATATTTTTTAAAAAGATATATTAATCTCAGCTCACAGGAGCTGTCAGTGTTACAACTAACCCCAGAGCTGTAAAATGAGCTGTAAAATGGATTTGATGTTAGAATATTATAAGTTCTATCATTATGGGTAAGATTAACAATACAGCCTGATGATCGTCTATTGCTCTTAGTGAGGCAGCGATGTCTGATACAAGAACTGCTTAGTAATTATAGCTGACTTAGTGGAAATAAAAGGGCATGGAAGGGGCACACTGGAATAATTATGAGTAATGGAGAGACAAATGCTTTGAGTAAGGTAATAGGCAGATAACAATTTCATGGGGACTGATTGTAGAAAGGGTTAAGTCCCAAATAAGTTAGTAGCTTTAGTGCTAGAATAAAGTTATAATTTATTTTTGTTCAACTGAATTATAAACCAGAGATTTCCTTGATATGTGAGATTTGTCTTTAGGACTCTATGTGCCTGCCTATAAGCCACGTTCTTAGCTTGGTCCTCAGGATGTTACATGCACATTATAAAATTTGAAAGCAGATGCTTCCATCCACCAAAGGGGATCCATGCCTGTGAACAGCATTTCTCTCTGATTCTGTGTGCGTGCATGTGACAGAAAGTGGAGAGCACCTATCGCCAGCTGGCTTGTGTAAATCTGGACCCACTCTTTCCCTATCTTCCTTTAACAAATTTTATCATTTGTACAGCTGGGACAACATAGCTGCCTTCCTCTTTAAAGCAGCAGGTGAGAAGCTCACTGCTGTTCATGTTGATCTCTGGTTCAGGGTTCTTTTCTTTTTGTCCACACCACATTAATTCCTTGAGCAGATATCTAATGGTTCTGTATTTTCCATATATTGAATATGGTGATTAACATTGTCCTGAAATCTGGGAAGATTTTCTAAACACCAAATATACTAAATTAGTAGAATGTCCTTACCTAAGTGAGACACTATGTAGGGCATAGTGGCAAATTAAATGGCTACTTATGATTTGGGGTTATGGTGCTGACCCAAGAAGACATATGTGTGTGTGTTATGTTTTGTGTTGTGATGTGTTTCATAAAGTGATACTGAACTGCTTGAAAACTAGGTTTTGTATATAAGGATTAATTCATGGTCATTGGTGGGGATGATTTCTTAAATCTGTCTTCTTTTTTAGTATATCTGTACATCACTTCAAACTAGGTTTCTGCAATATCCTATTAAGAAATTTAGAGACCATTTTGGACATGGTTTGCTACTTAAGTGGAAAAATCTGCTTGTGTTTGTAAAGTGGATTAACTGAATCAGCCTACACAGTCGGCCCTCTGTATCCACAGATCTTTAATCCATGGATTCAACTATCCACAGCTTGAAAATGATCAAAACTAATATAAATTCCAAATCAAACCTTGTTTTTTGCCGTTTTGTATAAGGGAAATCATTTAACTGTACCATTGTATTTAATGGAACGTGAGCATCAAACTACAGGGAAAGAGATTCCACCTCAACATTAGAAAGAACTTCCTGTCCATAAGTGCTGTTCAACAGTGGAATACACTCCCTCAGAGTGTAGTGGAGTCTCCTTCTTTGGAGATTTTTAAACAGAGACTGGATGGCCATCTGTCCTGGAACCAAACCCCAGTGGGCAAGGGTCCAATGTATTCCCAGAAGTTTGGTAATGAAATAGAGAATAAGGTAGTATTAAATACATGCCATGAGGCTGCCTTTGAGTCAGAAAATTCAGCATTGACTCCTCTGACAGGCAGCTGTTCTACAGGGTTTCAGACAAAAGTCTTTTCCAGCACTACATGGGACTCCCTGGACATATTATAGATGTTGTCTTCTAAGCATGTGTTTTACCACTGAGCTATATGGTGTCTGTTGAACTTTGACTACTGGATTCAGGTTCCTGGTAATTAACTGGTTTTGTTAGCATGGTTATTATACAGTTTCCTGGAGAAATTCTGAGCAAAAGGCTGTATGTCAGAGAACAGTACAGTTAATTCATGGTGGCAATATACAAGAGAAACTCCAATCCAAGCATCCAGCAGAAGTATGACACATGTGTAAAGACCAGTGAGAGGAAAAGGTATGGCAGCTTCCAAAAATAAATAAGACTGTGGAGATTATTGCATTGACAAATAACCTGGCTGCTCCCTAATAGGATGCAGCTTAGTTACGGGATGCAGGTGGGTATTACCACACGTAATTTGCCTTTGCAGATGCTTTGCAGCTGCATCCTGGCTGCATCCAAGGTCCCAGACACACTTGGAAAGCTCCTGGCTTTGAAAAGCAGCCTCCAATGCATGGCTGGGATCTGGGATGCAGCTGGGATGCAGTTGCCCAGTGGCAGTGGTGGCAAATTAATTGTGGTAATACCTGCCTGCATTCCGCAACCTGGCTGCATCCCATTAGGGAGCAGTCAGGTTATTTGTCAATGTGATAATCTCCTCAGAGTATGGCAACACACACTCAGTCTTCTGGTACAATAAAGACAGATCACATGCATGCACACCCAGACATATGTGTACTTTCCCAAGATGTACTACTACTGCCACAAAAAATCCCAACATTTCCTTTTGAAAGCATTCTACACCAGGAATGTGCAGGATTGAAGGACCCAGTTCCCAATAACCAAAGCAGCATTGTAATGTAGTAGAAACTAGAGATTTATTGTGGATTTCAAGACAGAAACTTCCTCGTCCCAGGTTCAGTTTCAGAACACAAAAAAGTTCCCCCTCATCACAAATATATTCCCATCCTTCAGCCCTCCTTTCCAACCCCAATTGCTCCCCTTTGATCCAGATGTTTTCATGTTTTCCTCCTTCCCTTTCTGCGTTTCCATTTCATCTCCCTTCAGGAAGAAGATCACCCCTGTTTCACAGCTCAGATCTATGGCAAGAATATTGGGGTCATAAAACTGCAACTCCTTTCTACATGGGCCTTCTGCCCCTCCTGTTTGTTTTATAGACTTGGATTTAACAAAATTGTTATCCCCTTCTCAATAGCCAACATACAATACAGCTGTAAATCGCCATATCACCATGCCCTCATATCTTCATCCCCTAATATTATCATATGATCATGCCAACATGACAGAACCATGCATATGGATTCTGAGGGAAAAAACATGTCCCATTTCCTAGTGATATAGCTCTCCCAACAAGCTGTTGGAAATTTGATAACATCTGGAAACAAGACATGTACACCCTGTACATGTTTCTAAACAGAACTGAGATCTTCAAATGTGTTTCCTCTCTCAGTCCTGCCAGACTCAGAGTGACATCTGATGAGATGTGAGATAAGGACTTTTTGGTGACAGAATCCAGGCTGTGAAAGTCTCTTCTGGTTTTCCTTCTTTGAAGGTAAAGACTTTTTTTAAAAAATCTGAAATTTTGGTGATTGCTTACCTGCTAAGGGAAGTGTTATCTATGAGAGGGAACCTTCATTGACATGTTTCTCAATTCTTTTTAATTCCTTTTAGTTTTAATGACAGAATTTGTTCAGTTGTAGTGGAACTCTAATGTACCATTTCAATTCCAATATTTTTATCTGTACCTTTTGGATTTCCTCACTGACAAATTTCTGTAGCTTTGATTTGGAGTAGCCCCCTAAAGAGTGCTTTGATTGCCTTCAGATGCTGAAATGGCTTGGGCCTTTTAACAAATGAACAAACAAAAAGACTAGGGCTGGCATTCTGTTCAGTAGTTATGTTATCACAAGTTACATATGTATGATCTTGTAACTGCTGGGGATTCAAGTTTACAGTAATGAAAGGCTATATATGACCTCGAAAACCTACATTTTCAGCCTGGCAGCACCCTGGCATTTCTGAGGTTCTGCAGGTTCATGCTCTGGGGAATGAAACCTCCCAGTGTGGGGGAATATTAAAAGAGTCAGTTACAACAGAATCCTGTGAGATTGCTCCAGCCCCTTTGTTCTTGATGCACCTACTCCATGACAGCAGACATCATTTCTCAGCCCTGTGTTCTGCAGCACCTCATTAACCCTTTACTTGAGGTAATGCCAAGCTGACAAGGTAAGCATTGTCAGATGTAACTACAAAAAAGAGTTCTCTCGCCATAGCTACACCTGATGATGCAGGATCTGAGCCCATCTCTTTAGCATGCTGAATCACCTCTCCTTTTATTTCATGGATTCAACTTTCCAGAATATGGAAAGGCCACCCAACCAAAAAAAAAGGCATCCACTACATAGCGCTTCTTTTATGAGAGTCTTTCTTGTGTATTTACTTCTTCACCAATCCTCATCAAGATCTCTCACCCTTAAAAGCGGTAACATCAGCGAGGTTGGGCCGCTCTTTGGTCCCCTTTCCGCGGCAGTGGAACGCCCGCGTCCTCCCTCGAAAATTCAGGGTGTTCCTGCTCAGCAGAGCTGGAATTCCTGGCCTCTCCAGAGAGCACCCCGTGGGCCCATCCGAATCCCCTTTACCAGGGGGAATTCTCAGGCGGCTAATGCTGCCTAATTCAGCACGGAAGGAGTCAACTGCCACCAGCTATTGTGGCTAGTGACTTACTCCCTCGCCATCTTTACCGGAAGACGCAGAAAAAGCATTTGATAATTTGAATTGGCAGTATATGTTAAATTTACTTCAAAAATTGAATTTGGGAAACAATATAACAAATTGGATAAAACAATTATACAAGGAGCAATTGGCAAAGATTATTGTAAATGGATCCAAAACGGAAATGCTCAGGATTGAGAGAGGCACCAGACAGGGATGCCCATTATCCCCTCTGTTATTTATAATGAGCATAGAGATGCTGTGTAATGATATAAGAAACAATACAGAAATCAGAGGAACTAGGATAAAAGGGCATGAACATAAAATCAAAGCTTATGCCGATGATTTGGTGATCATTGTGGAAAATCCATTAGTAAATTTGGAAAAGATCCTTCAATTAGTTGATGACTTTGGGGCGTGTGCTGGTTTTAAAATCAATAAATCTAAATCAGCAATGATTACATGTAATTTGGAAAAAAAGAAGCAAGAAAATTTACAAATAAAAACGGGAATTCAAATTCAGAAGAAAGTTAAATATCTAGGGATATATTTAACAAAAAAATAGTGATCTTTTTGAAAATAACTATAAGAATAATTGGCAAGAAATAAAGAAAAAATTGGAAATCTGGTCAAAATTACAAATTTCATGGCTGGGCAGAATTGCACTATTTAAAATGAGTATTCTCCCAAAAATGATGTTTTTATTCCACAATATCCCGATAATCAAAATGATATAGTATTTGGACAATGGAAAAAAGATATATTAAAATTTATTTGGTCAAACAAAAAAGCAAGAGTTAAATGGTCGTCATTAATAGATAGTAAAGAAAGGGGGGGGTTTAGCTATGCCAGACTTTAAAATATATTACCATGCATGCTGTTTAGAATGGGTTTGGGACTGGATACATCTGGAAAATCATAAACTGTTAAATTTGGAAGGATTTAATCTAATCTACGGCTGGCATGCATATATGTGGTATGGGACAATATCCAAGAACAAAATCTTCAATGATCACATAATCAGGAATTCATTAATTAGGGTATGGAATAAATATAAGGAGAAAATATATAGAGCCCTCCCAGAATGGGTATCACCCCATGAAGCTCTGTTTAAAAGCACCGGTATTGAGAAAGACAATTGGCTGAGATATAAAGAAATTCTAAAAACAGATAAAGGGCAAAAGATAATGAAATCTAAGAAAGAGCTAGAGGACAGTGGTATTAGACTACAATGGTTTTCCTACCTTCAGCTGAGAGAAAGATTCAGGATTGATTGTAAAGAACAAGGAGTGTGTAGGGAAGAAACTGAACTAGATGAGATTATCCGAGGGGGAAAAAGGAAGGGTTTAATATCAAAATTATATAAATTATGCCTCAAATTAGAATTAGAAAGTGAGAGGATTAAACCATGCATGATCAATTGGGCAAAAAATATTGGACATACGATAAATTTAGATAAATGGGAAAAAGCCTGGGGTAAAGATATGAAGTTTACAGCATGTATGGACATAAAAGAAAATCTGGTAAAAATGGTCCACAGATGGTACTTGACCCCTTCCAGATTAAGCAAGATTTATAAAGGGAAAACAGGAATATGCTGGAGATGTAATGGGAACATTGGCTCCTTTTTCCATATGTGGTGGACATGCCCCAAGATGCAAACATTTTGGGGGGAAATTAAAGATATAATAGGGAAGATATATCAAGTAGAACTAAAGATGGACCCAGAGCTCTTTTTATTAAATATGGTTGACAGTAAGGATATTAGACAAAAGTTAAAACCAATTCTGTATATGATAACTACTGCCAGGATGTCGATAGCAAAAATGTGGAGGAATTCCGAATTGCCCACGATTGATATATGGCTTAGCAAATCCCTAGAAATAATAGAAATGGATAAGATTACAATGGCTTTAAAAGATAAATATGAAGAGGTAAAAGAAACTTGGGAACCTCTGTTGGAATTCTGTAAAGATAGATGGAAGTTAAAATGAATTCGTTCAACTATTTTGGTTTCTTCTTCTATAATATATCTTGATGTGTAAAGAACAAATATATAGTATACTAAGAGTACAATACTAAAGTAGGCAGGAAAGAGATATGGAGGGCTTAAGGTTTGAAGCAGTCTCTAAGGACATTTTCTAAAGAAAAACAGTTAGATAAGAAGATCGTAGTTATGGAGAAAGTTGTTGATAAAAGAGAATTTTTTTTTTATGGGAAGAGCTGTTAAAAAAGTATTTACTACAAACAAAAAGGGGGGGATGGTGGGAGGGGGGGAAAGGTGTTGTATTTTGGAATGTAAATATACATAAATGTTGAAGGTAACACGTAGGGGATGTAAATATTGTAAACCTTAAAAATTAAAAAAATTTAAAAAAAAAGGCATCCACTCTAGATCTCCACTTACAAATCACAGAATGAAAGAATAAATCTTTCAGATACTGGAATACTAGCCTCTGTTGAACTGCCCAACACTGTCCTTGCAAGGCTGGAAATCGGCACTTACCTTTCCCCCTCTTTTTATCTGTTATCTGATTCCAAAAACTGTGGACGTCAGATTTATTTGTTATAGTCATTCCTATCAAGTCTAGGGTGAACAAATAATTGTATCTTTTTCATTGCACTTACCATGAATGTCTTAACTTCTTCCCCTTTAGTTAATGTTTTAAGCTTTAAGATTTATTTTAGACTCAGGTGTGCAATTAGTCTGACTGAATAATTATTTTAACGAAGTGGTCTGTGTGCTGGCTAAATTAATTTTAAGCCCTGAATGTTGTTATTCACAGGACCAAGGATGGGTGATGAATAATTATCTGGATAAACCTCAGTTTCATTTTAGGGTCTTCAGTTGCTCAGGATTTTTCGCACATGGAAATGACACTGATTATACATAGTGTTTGCTATAGTCTGCATCAGTTCTGAGCTATTGAGTTTGTTTTATAGAGAAACTAAAAAAAATGTAGCAATGAATTCCAACTTTTAATGCAGATTTATCTATGTAGTTAGAAAAACCAAATACACATCTAATTGACAAAGATTTTACAAGCTCTCATACTCATACTTACCAATATATTTTTTTAAAAAACTGATTCTATCTTTTACCATAAAAATAATCCTTTTGCTCAAATGTATGGACCATTAAAGGAAATCTTCTGATAGCATGGCTTGAACAATGCAACATTTGTATGTCCAAGTTCTTTCCCTTTCTTGACAAAGGATCTCAGAAAGACAGTAATTCAAAGGTAAATATTGAGATGTTTCTTTCCTTTAGAAATGTCTTATGGATTAAAAATGGAAAGAATGTTCACAAATATTTTAAAACCCTGATGAAAAAAATCCTGGATTTACCATAGTTTTTGCAGTTCATGATTTATTCTGTGCAAAATTTGCTTGTGCTTGTTTTGCACATAAAACAGCCTTTTCTGTGTAGGAAACAGCATATTATTTTTTGCACAGAAGAAACTGTTTACAGGAAAGAAAATGTTGTAAATGAGGACTTGTTCTGTGCAACAATTTTATGTGGATTTAGTTCTTAATTGCACATTGGTACCCAAAACTCCATGGTTCTCAAAAATTTTCTTGTAGTGGGAAGAAAATGGCTAAAATAATGCATTGCCCCAGGTGAAGGGAAGAGTTGGGCAAGTTTGATTGGAGCCAGCCAACCACAGTGCAGAGAATGTTGTAAAGGATGGTCCTATGGTGGAGCAATGACAGAAAAAATGAGGCATGTCTCTGACTGCATTTGTACTGCAGAAATAATTTTGTTTGATACCACTTTAACTGTCATGGCTCAATTCTATGGAATCCTGGGGTTTGTAGTTTGTTGTGGTACCAGAGCTTTGTTGTGCCAGGCCCAGGTCTTGGGTCAGTGCAAGGATAGGTGTGTGAACATCCACCCATCCCTGTATCAACCCTGATATTACCTTGGTACTAACCTGGGTGCAGGGCTGGCTCTAGGTATTTGGCCACCATAGGCGAGAAATATTTTGGCACCCCCTGTTGCCCCTCATAATTATTTTCACCCCTTGATTTCCACTGTTTTGTTTGTTAAAGCTAAACATGACATAAAACTTAGGTTCCAGTCTCTCATCTTAGTATTGAGAATTAGTCAAAAAGCCAAAAAAATTATACAAAAAAGCCACCAAGCTGCCCCTAAATTTTGCCACCCTAGATGTCTCCCTAGTTCGCCTATATGGATGAGCCAGCCCTGTCTAGGTGACCACCAAGGCCAGGATAAAATGGGTTTGATCCATTCTGTCTTTGCCCATCTGCTCAGGCATTAAGTGCTGTATTTCCATCCCATAGAATCCTGGGATTTGGAGTTTTACAAGGTCTCAAGCCTTCTCAGTGAAAGACTGCTGGTGCCTCACTAAGCTACAAATTCCAGGATTCTGTAGGATGGAGCCATGGCAGTTAAAATGGTGTCAAACTGCATTATTTCTACAGTGTAGATGCATCCCTTGTAATCGTATGACCCAACAGTCTATTTTAAATTTATTTTTGTTTTTGTCCTCATCCAATGGCATGGCTACCTTTGTTCAAAACAAAAATACTGTCAATGGCGCATTCCAGATGCACAAAAAGTACGTACTAGGTACATATTAGGGTTAGGAAAGAGCGTCCTTTCCGGATGCCCTAACCCTAGTACATACCTAGTACGTACGTACAAAATTCTACATAGGTGCTGCCATTGGGACATCACAACCACACCACCTCCAAACGGAGCTCCTTCCAGGTTTGTGGCGCTGGGCACAGCCTTTACACAGCTGCGCTAATGTCACAAAAGAGAAAAGGGCCGAGTGGCGCATTTCTCTTCATCCCTGCCGCTGTCAGGGTGTCCTTGGGGCATGAAGCCCCAAGGACACCCCTTTCCAGGCCGCAAGGAAGCGGCCTTTTGCTGCTTCCCCACAGCCTGGAAAGCAGTGGATCAGGGCCTCAGAAGCTGCCACTGTGGCAGCTGAGGCCACAATCTGGGGTGGGAACAGACGGCCCCATTTTATCTTCTCCAAGTTTCACTGCTTCTTCCACTGCATGGGCGACTTAGAAAACTTAAACTGATATGTGCTGGTGCTTCAGTCAGAAACACAGACAGGAAAAAATTGAAGCATGAAAGATAAAGATTAAAAAACAGAGAAGCGTGTCTTCCATTCATCCTTTAAATGAGATATAACGCTCAAGTTACTTTAACCCTGTCCAAGTAAATATCGAACAATTCTCTTCTTTGCATCCTCTATTTCCTCATCTCTCAATAACGAAAAATATTTTTCTTCATTGTAAAGTTAATATATTTGTCACCAAGCTATCAATCATTATCAGACATATAGACCATTACATCATGTTACATCATAAAAAGTAATATTCCATGTTTTCATCTTTAGTATTAAAGGCTGCTCACTAACCTAGTTGTTTTTTAAAAAACCCTAAAATCTTATGTGTTTTCAACTCACCATTATAAGAGATGATTTAAGAAGCCACACCAAAACATCTCCTATGGCAAGAGTAATGACAGAATCTGGTGTAAATCTGATTGTGATAAGAGCTATTAGCATTCTTTGCAGTTTGGAATGTGTGTGCAATTTGCCTCCCAATGGCTTGTAAAATATGGATTTATACAATCTGTGTCAAAGGCAGGAACCGAGCACTAACCTGTTGCAGTTAGGTGTTGGAAACTTGTACGCTGCCAGGCTTGTGTTGTATTCAAGGAAAAAGAACACGTTTGGTAACATACACATATATTTTTAGTGTACAAAGAAAATGCACATGCTGCTAAAATGAACACAGACATGCGCAAATCCACAAAAGGGTACAGTGGGGAAAATGCATGTGTAGAAAAAGTATTCTCAATCGTTTCTACAGATTTCTATGGGGAGAAAGAAAACAAAAACCTTTACGAAATTGTTCTAGACAACTTTGTCTCTCCATTTGTTCCTTCAGCCAAAAAGAAGTTTCAGAATTCCTGGGAAGACTAAGAAGGTGCTTTAGATAGTCATCATATTATCATGCTGAAAGACTTCTGCACTTTCACATGCCATTTCATTTTATTTGACCACCCCATGAATAGGTGGGTTTGTTTGTTTGTTTATTTGCCTGTTTGCTTTTAAGCAAAGGCTCTTTCCTTTTTCCAGCAAGATGACCCCTTAAACAAATAACACAGGGCCTTATGTAGACTCCACATGCCTTTTGTGTGATTATTTATAGGCCTACAGTGAATTCCCCACATTAAGGGTATTTATTGGTGCTTATTCTTGGGTAATCCACACACAATGGCTAGGCAATTTTCTAGAGAAATGTCAGTTCTTATGCCCAACCTATGTAGAGTTTATTTTGGTAGGTGCCACAACGCTCTTAAGTAGTCCTTTCTAAAATTGCATTCTCATACAATTCTCATGCAACACACACTCATACTCCTTGCCATTGAAAAGGTCTAAAGGTCAATAGTTTCCAGGTATATCATATAGAAATAACATTTCAAAGTTAACAGATTACTTATATATTGGATAAAAACTATTTCAGAAATGGGAAATGCATAGATGCATACAATTATGTAGTTCTTTGATGTTCTAATCTCACTAATTTTTATGTTGTAATTTATGGTGTGATGAGCCCCTGTAAAGTGTAAAGGCTTTCATTGTCTGTAGTACTCTGAGATTTTTTATACTGAAAATGTACTAGAGCGGTGGGTCAACAAATGTGGATTTAACTAGGGACCAAGCTTTATTAAGAACAGGAAGTGATGGAAAATATTTAATTCAGTCCCCATTTGATCTGATCCATGCCTCGCAGACAAATATGCAGATTGGAACACAATTATAGTTTGGATTTCTCAAAGATTTGTGCTACAATTCTTATATTTCAAAAAAGTACCAAAAATGTATGGAAAATGAATAGTTTGAAAGAGAGGAAATACTTCAGTACATTTAGAAATTCTTAACTCTTTGAAAAAATATATCCAACAATAATATATATATTTAAATACTATTTAAATACTATTTAATAACTATTAATAAATACTATTTAAATATGATTTTTTACAGAAAGATTTTCAAAAAGATGACAGGGTAACTTACTAATAAACATGTAAAAATGACATAGGCCAAAGGTAGATTGATCTATACATGCAGAAAAGTGAAGATGTGAAGATCTGGTAAAACCCATTATGAATTAAACTTTGATCTTTTATTAACTAGTAATGACCCAAAAGTTCAAAGTACTTTGGGCTCAAAGAGTAGCTCTTCTTTCTTGACCGATTCACTGCAAGGAGAACCCTTCTTGACAATTATACAGAATTAGCAACATAATAATAATAATAATAATAATAATAATAATAATAATAATAATAATAGGTTTTATTTATATACCACCCAATCACAGGGAATCCGAGCGGTTTACAACAGAGGGGATAATAGACAGTTCCCTGCCCTCAGGCTTACAATCTAAAAGACACGACACAAAAGGAGAAGGGAATGGTGAGGGGGGGAGGGGATCAGGTCCAGCATTTTTCTCTCCCTGTGAGGCCTGGACCAAGGTAGTTGGACCGGAGGGAGGGCTCTTCTTCTTCAGGCTAGCCCTGGTGGAACCGGGCCAGCCTATTCTCTCCCTCACAGGCCAAAAGATGACAGTTATGGAGGGAGGGCGCTCTATCTTCAGGCTAGCACCTGATGACGCTAGGCCAGCCTGTTCTCTCCCTCACCGGCTGAAAGATGACAGTTATGGAGGGAGGGCGCTCTATCTTCAGGCTAGCCAATGTTGACGCTGGGCCAGCCTATTATCTCCCTCAGAGGCCGAAAGATGACAGTTATGGAGGGAGGGTGCTCTATCTTCAGGCTAGCCCCTGATGATGCTGGGCCAGCCTGTTCTCTCCCTCACTGGCCAAAAGATGACAGTTATGGAGGGAGGGCACTCTATCTTCAGGCTAGCCACTGATGATGCTGGGCCAGCCTATTCTCTCCCTCACTGGCCGAAAGATGACCACCAATTCCACCTGGAACCAACCTGGGGTATGATGGGGGGAAGTAGTGCTTAATGGTAGAGAGACACCGCTTTGACATCATTGGTACCTCCTTCCCAACTTCACCTGTATCTCATCTTGCTCTCCTTTTGAAGAAGTAGTGGTCCAATTTCAATGTACACTGTAATATCAAATTGCAAGGGGTGGGGGTAGATTTTGGCTCAGCCCTATATATTAATCATTTTGTGTCCATGCATTTGATACTCCTAAATAAAAGTGCACCTAATATCTGAGAGAGATGCTGACTTTTAAAAATTTGTCTCTGAATTTGTAGCAAATGTCATCTATTTATGCAGCCTCCTATGCTCTCCTTCTCCCCTCGGGCACTTGATCTAATGAATGCATGAGGTGTTATTGACTTTTTAGAACTTTTATTTTATCCCACCCTCCTATTCAAATTATTCGGGGTATGGATTTTTGCAATCTGACCCCAAAGCTGCCTAATTCCTTGGTACATTGATTGACTCTCTCTGTTGTGTAAAAAGAAACAAATATGCATTCTTTACCACACCCTGGAATTGTGTTTCCCCCCTTACTCAGCATGCATAGAATACTCTTTTTTGTGTCTGACCTTAATGCCACAGATGTTAGATTTTTCTAGATTTTGTTATTTTTTCCAAAGATGTATTTGAAAAATGTATTAGCTGAAATTGAACACGTTAAACTAATTAGGCTATGCAAATGCAGCTCAGCAGGACTGCTTTTAAAGTCAATTATACTTGCCCAAATGTTCAAATAAAAGAAAATCTGTTTCAATAACAACCTAACAACCATGTGGAACAAATAAGGCCTCTAATTAACTTTTCTGAATGTGGTTTAGAGTTCAGCTTTCCAGTGATGAAAATGTAACTAATTCTGATTCTTTTAGTGTTCTGAATAGCACTGAAGAAACTCTGAAACTCAGAAGAGTATGGTATGTGATCACAGTTGTCCCTTTCATTAAGTAGAGTGAGGCACCCACCTCAAGTGGCAGATGTTTCTCTTAACTATTGTCTTTTCATGGAAGACAAAGACATATGTACCATGCAGAACCTGTCCTATTGCCAGCACTGGAGTAAGGCTCAACTGCCAATCCAGTCAACTTCAGTGCAAAGGAGACACCATCTAACCCATCCCCTCAGACACGTAGTTTCTGGGTGACCCTGCTTTAAGTGACATGGCCATGGATTAGGCTGGTGGTTTTCTGCAAAAGAAGAGGTTTGAGGGGGTAGGTATTTGTAACCCTTCTTCTAAAGGAGATGCTTTAGGACGATATAACACTACATAGTCGTAGAGCCATTATTTCACTTTAGCTGCTATGGCTGCCTCCTGTGGAATCCTGGAATTTGCAGTTAAGGGAGGGGCATTTAGAATTCTCAGCCAGGCAGCCCCTAACCTCACTAAACTACAAACCCCATAATTCCACAGGAGGCAGCTATAGCAGTTAACGGTATGAGTAGTATGATATTATCCTAAGCTTTTGGTTTACACGCTCACTTTAAAAAAGGCTATCAAGATTATCCTGATGTTTCTATTTTTTTATTTATTGTTCATTTGCATGGCAAAAATGTTTTGTGCTATTATTTAATTAATTGCAATAGGGTATGAAACAGGCTACAAGACAGATTACATACCTTTTAAATAAATTGATAAATTATTGCATACCAAAGTCAAGATCATCTATGACACAGTATTTATGATTTCCATATGTGGGTGTGAAAGCTGGACAGTGGAGAAAGCTGACACTTAACCACAAGAAAATTCCAGAAGAGTGGCCATGAAGGAGCTGACATTCTGTCAGCAGAACCCAGCTGGAATAGACCCATTGAATCAATTACTGAATTGTGAGTCAATTTTTATGTAATTCTTATAGATTTAGTGACTGTACTCTAGTTGATACTAGCAATTAGATCCAAGAGAATATAATTCAAAAGGTCCATCTGTGCACTGATGTGCATATGAAGTTCTGTAAGGAAACATTTTCCTAGATACTTTAATGGTGTGGAGGTGGAGAAGGAGCATATAAACCTCTTCCTTCTCTTCCTCTGGGTCTAACTCACATAAGGAAAATATGAGACAAGTGCCTTTTCCTGATGCTGCTTCTAATCACACCTGTCCCAGCCAACTCATTTAGAGCAAGAGCAAGGAGGAGAAACAACAAGACTAAGGCAGAGTGTCTAGATGTCATCAAAGGCCACTCTTCTGGATCATGGGCCTTGATAAACATCCAGTAATGCCAACTGCTAACATCTTTCATTAGTCCATGTGTCTTTTCATGAAGTCTTTGGAAACTCCTAACTTTTTTACAAATAATCTTTTTCTACTACTACTTTTGCCATTGTCCAGTCTCTTCTCTTTGTCTGTATCATGTATCTTATACCCACATAATTTGCCTTGTCTTTCCATTTTTTCATTCTTCATATATATCTATAAATATATCTTTCCATTGTGGTGAAATTATTATATTTTTATTCCTCTGAAATATTATCAAGAAACACATCTTTCTTCCTGACAAGGAATATAGATCTTTGTCTAATTTCTTTTCATTTGTTTTTGAGATTTCTCTTTCTTAAATTACAGCATTTGGCTGTTAGGTGATGCTATGTTTCGGTTACTGCAGTTCCTAAATCAGAAGCTCCAAATGGTGTTCAAAAGACAGATCTGAGGGTTTTGGAAGGGAAGCCAGATTAACAACTACCCTTGAAGCATGAACATCTTGGAAAGTAGTACTCAGTTGGAAAGATGCTTGCCACAGCTTTCCAGATGTGTGTCAGTTTCAGAAAAGCTGGCTGAGCGCAGTTGGGCTGAACTGGGAGAACTGTCTTGTGGTAAATTGGCAGAATTCTTTAAAAATAAATACAAAAGCAAATGTTGTCCTGGATCCCAAAGCAGTGTTGGGCTTGTAGCTCTCAAAGAACAGCTTCTTCCCTCATCCTATGGCATGGGACAGACCTTTCTGGAAATGGAGAGGCATTTCAAAAGCAGTTTATGACATGGCATGATGTATGACTGGATCATGACCATCAACCTCTCTAGCTCCAAGTTTTCTAGTTCCAGATCCATCTTCATTGCTTTACTTTATCCCCTCCCCCCCCCCATACATATCTAGTCCCCATGCAAGTCAGAATTTTGATTCTGGCTCATGTGGAGACTCTCCATGAATAGATGATCCTCTTTTCTTAAGAACTATTGTTTTTCATGTGATCAAAGTGACAAGAAAGCATAGAGAATTTAGCTCGTGCCTTTCTCATGTGCTGATTTGATCCATGTTTCCATGTCTAAATGGTTGCTTGGTCAGTTCAATAAAGTCAAACCTTTGTTTGAACCAAAAATGAATATAAAACATGATATGTGTTTCAAATGGGATGAAATACACACTGAAGTGCATAATTTGCTTCTAAAAAATACTAACAAAGTGAATCAAGTATGTTAAAGCAAAAATCTAGAAACAGAATCTGTATGGTAGAAGAAACTTTATTTCTCTTTCCTTGGAGGTCTTTAAACAGAGGCTGGATGGCCATCTGTTGAGGATGCTTTGATTTGGATTTCCTGCATAGCAGGGGATTGGACTGGATGGCCCTAGTGGTCTCTTCCAACTCTACGATTCTATGATTCTATGATCCTTGCTGATATGAAGGCCCGGTAAACACCTGGCAGTGATAGTAGGGCTCGGGACTGCACACCAACCTCACAGGCCCAAGCCCTACTACATGCAGACGGAGGAGTAATGGCATCGTCCCATCCACACAGGTGCCGCCATCTTTACATAATGGACGCATAGCATCCGCATTTCATGGTATGTCTGTTACACCATGAGTGCGCCACTGGCTGCTGAAAAACCGGGTTCTTTTCGTTCCAGAGGGATGTCGCACGGTCTAGCAGCTGTGGCATCCCTCTGGAGTTAAAATGGGCGCCTGAAGACCACTGTTTTCAGGTGGTCTGTACTGCGTTGAAGTCTCCGTGTGAATAGCACAGTCTCTTCTTCACAATTATTGCTTTCCATATAAGTAAAGAGTTAATTGTGGATAGAACAGGATTGCATTTTTATTCAGATAAGGCCAAACAAAAATCCATCAGTAATACCTTTTTGTATTTTGTGAGCAAGTTTTGTATTTTATATTTTGACTTTTGTTTGGATTTGTTAAATCACCAACCCAGCTACCCCTGTAGTTTTTCAAACAGGGTAACTAATACCAGAACAGGACTATATATGTGCCTTAGGCTCTATTTGCACTGCAGAATTAGTGAAGTCTGACAACACTTTAATGTTGTCATGGCTCAGTAATATGGAATTCTGAGATTTGTAGTTTTGTGGGATATTTAACATTCTCTGTGAGAGCGCATTGATGCCACAGTGCACCAGGATTCAATGGCACTGAGCTATAGAAGTTAAAGTGGTGTGAAACTGCATTATTTCTTCAGTACAGATGCAGCCTGTCAGGCATTCACTACAAGGCATTAATCAACATATGAGGAGAGATGCATGATAACCTCTTCTTGTTCATATGAAAAGTAATGGATCTGAAGGTCATACTCTTTCCCTGGAGATTCTTCACACAAATCAGAATGATTTTCGACAGTTCTAATATACAAGGGGAACCTTTATATATAGAGAAGGTTCTCTTCTTCAGATCTGTCCCATTTCATGTGAGTAGAAGATAAGCACAAGGGAGTAGGGCAAGAGCATTCCCCTCCTTGCATATTGATTTAGCTGTTATGCTGAACACCTGAACAGGGCTTAATAGATGCTTTATTCTTGGAACAAAAATGGACTGATTTCTCTGTGCCTCATTCTAGCCTAATAGATGAGCTCAACATGTGCACAAGTGTGGTAAACTCAAGGGGATTTACTAAGTATCAATGAAAGCATTTTATTGTGCACTCCAATGCTGTCATCCACAGTTAGCTAACAAATATGATAGGTTTTTAACCTAATCCACCATGTCCTTGCCAAAGCTGCTTGTGTGTTACGTCATTGTGTTTTGGGCCAAGAGTTTGTTCCCCCCCAGATGGTCATCATGGAGTTGCTGACAGGTCTCCTGACTGAGACACCAGAGAACAGGAACTCTCCCCTTTATCTAGCACTGCTGACAAAAGGAGAGAGAACTGCTGATACGTGTATGCAAAAGCACTCTATCAGGCACATTACATAGTGTCTGTGTTCTCGGAATGTTTGGGGTGTGATAAATCAGAGCACATGCTTTTTGACATCTTCCTGCTTTTGCTCCAGGATCAAGTTTCCCTCAGTTGAAATCAGGATGACAGAAAAAGATGTGGAAAAAGCCAAGTGTGACATCATCAGCCAACTGGTAGCAGTCACCGAACAATAAATAATACTTTGTGGGCTTGTAAAAGTGAATCCCAGATAATATGTGTTCCATAATTCCTCTGATCTGCACATTTGACCTGTTATGCAATCTATGATATTAAATATCAAATATTCTTCTCTAGTAAATATTAAGGAAGATGGCTGCTTGGTGAATGAAAGATGGCATCATGTCAGGCTTTCTTTGACATCAAATGGTATTAAGATGAAATGTCCTAAAAGTTTACACTGATACCTGTTGTTGTTGTTACAGAAAAATAACAATGGGCTAAATCCCGATAAACTATTTTATATTCAGACTTCACCAAGGATCCTTTCACAAAGACAATGATCTCTTGTATAATATATAGCAGAACTTGGAAAAGGTTTTTTTGGAGGGTGAGGGGCCTACACCACTGAACATTGCCATGAATTTTGAAAGCTGTAGTCCAAACAAAGAGGTAACCTTTTCATATTCTGACAGATGGTTCTATAAAGTCTAAGGCTATATATACACTTTCATAGGATTATTGAATTTAGTGGTCCTTACCTCAAAATAGACATGTGTAGAATTATGTGTAATATATTACAGCACAGTTTCCTGATTTTACATATATTTATGCATATGTGCATTTATTCATATGTAACAAGTGTTATTAATGTAGAAAGAAGATTCTTGATCTGAAAATAAATTACAATCCAAAGTGGACATAGGAAAAATATAGAAGGAGACAGAGATAAGTGACTAGACATGAGGAAACGGAGAAAATCCACTTTATTTCAATACAGTAAGTGGGTATGTGGATTAAAAGTGGAAAGAGTGGGTTTGGAGGAGAGAACTGAAAGAAACATAAAAACACAGAAGTATTTTTCTTTCTTTTTTAAAATTTTCATTTTTGCATTTTAGGTATACACAGATTGCAATCACCCCACTGCCTTTGCCTATTTACAACAAGGATCAGTGGCCAGTCACCACATACATAGTAAGATTAGTCAAAGTCTATGATATGTTGTTCTGCAACTATAGATGGGATGATGGTCGGACTCATGTAAAGAGATGATCTGTAGGATAGTTAATAAATGGGAAACAGAGATCAATGAAGGTGTCCTTTTTATTTCACTTCGATTTGACTAAACATAGGAGGTTATTTTTTCTGCTAAAGCAACCCACCAGCAGTGAGGTATTCAGGTCTTTTACTCAAAGTTCCAATTCAAGTCTCAGTTCTCTACCTTCAAGTCTCACGTTGAGTCTCAAGTTTCTATCTTCAAGTCTCAAGTCTGGGAGCCAAATTTTAAAGGAAGTGGTAATGGAATGTGTATTGGGGGTGGTGGTGGAGTATCAGTAACTAGAAAGTAGAGAAAACATGCACAAAGTTAGGTAAAAATAAGTTATCTTGGGCGGTATACAGACCGCCCCTTTGGGGCAGCCTGTACCTGCCCCTTTCCCTGATGGATCAGGGCCTCAGCTGCCACAGTGGCAGCCCTGAGCCCCCGATCTGCACCTTTTCCAGGTTGCTTCCCTGCAACCTGGAAAGGGGTGTCCTTGGGGCTTCAAGCCCCAAGGACACCCCAACAGCAGCAGGGAAAGGGAGAAAGGGGCCACTTGGCTCCTTTTTCCTTTGTGTCACTGGCACAGCCATGTAAAGGCTGCACCAGCGACATAAACCCAGGAAGGAGCTCCAAAATGGAGCTCCTTCCAACGCCACAGAAAGGGCGCCACAGGCACCCTTCCACAGCATCAGGACGTCATGTCTGTGCTGCCCTGTTTGGAGGTGGCACGGCCGTGACATTATCATGGCGGCACCCATGTAGAATGGGCGCCGTCATTACAACGTACTAGGGTTGCGGGGCTTCTGGAAAGGATGCCCCGAGGCAACCCTAGTACGCATGCAGGCTGGCACAAAACGCCAGTCTGTACAACGACATAGAAAACTTATCAAGATTGCATTTTAGAAAAATGAGGTCTACTCAACAGCTTATCCCCGCTGCACATCAGAGGAGCCTTCAAAAAACTTTTTTTAGAAGCAGCAGATAAGATTCACTTTAGGCAATGGGGTTAAGGTGGAAGGATTTTTGTAACAGTCTCTGCTGATGTGCAGCAGGGACAGTCTGCTCAGTAGATCTTAAGCCCTGCCTCAAGTCTATTGCCTAATGTGTTTGCTGTCCGTCCGTCCCCCCCCCCAAGAAATGTGCTCCATTGCTATGAGGGTGAGTCTTGTCTGCTGCTCCTGGGAAAAGTTTTCAAAGGCTCCCATGATGTGAACAGGTATAGGCAGCTGAGTAGATCCCAACCTTCAAGCCCAGAATAGAGGATTTTCATTGGCCATGGTGACATGGAAGCCACTAGCCACCACTGCCAAGAAAGCATCTTTCACACCATCACCTGTCTGACAGCTGCCACCTTTCAGCAGTGAGTATGGTGGTAGAATCTTATGCCCTACTATGAGGTAATATGACATTGGTTTGTGTGTTTTTTTACATAGATTATAAAATCAACATGGCTGAACAATAGACCAACATTCTATAGTGATATTAAGTTATGTGGAGACTCTTCCAGACCTCCAGTAATACCCCCCCCCCCTTCATGTATCACTCATCTAGCAGCTGTAAGTATTCTAAATGGGACTGCTGGTCTGGCTTCACTCTCACCAGTAGGCAGAGCACACCAGCCATGGACTCTGCAATTTATGTGTTAGCATAGATCTCTGAGAAAAAGAAGCTTTGGGCCCATACAGACAGGCCAAAATAAAGCTGCTTCAGATCACGTTGGAGGTATGCTGTTTAAAGGATGCATGCATCCTAAGAGTCTAGAACCCTCACCAAAACCACTCTCCAGTCCTTAGAACTGGAGTATGGCTTTGGTGTGGCTTCTGGACTCTTAGGACGCATGCATCATTTAAACAGCATACTTCCAAAGTGACCTGAAGCAGCTTTATTTTGGCCTGTCTGTATGGGCCCTTAGGTCCTGAAATATGATTATGTGGCATTACCAGCCTTAGGGATCACATATGTGCAACGATCTGCTACAAACATCTACACTAATTTCATGGACAGTATTAATGGGGAAACTATATCATTGCCAAAAGGATGTGGTCACAGTCCCTTTTTTATACATTTACATCCTTCACAGATACAATGTAATAAAAGTGGTATTATTGATTATTTATATTCATTAACACAACCTGGAGAAAAATCCACCATGTTCATATATTATGATGTATGTGGCTCCAAGAGAACCTTTCCAAAAGCCATTCTACACAAGTGATGGTTACTCATATGTCTAGATTTCAACAATTCCTCAGCTGTACTTCCATACACTGGAATTTGAAACAAGTGAGAGAGAATGACATTTTTAAAAAAGAAAAAAAGAATTACAGCTTCTAAAAGCATGAGCTGTCAAGGTAAAAGAATTACTTTCCTTGAATAGACAAAAATACCAACATACTTGAAGGAGAAGAGACCATCAAATATTGGATACAAAGGGCCTTGCCTTCATATTAAAGGGCAGCTGAAACAATCTGCTCTATTTTATGGAAATTGGATGCAGCTGTTGCACTCTTGGCAAGTTGCTCCTCCAGAAAAATTGGATATCCCTACTCTATAAATACTGCTGCCAATATATATTTAGTTATATCTTTGTTTATTTAAGACAAACATAAATGGAGGATCCTTCTCCGCCCCTTAGTGAGCTTCTGGAAGGATGAGCTGTTGAATGTGTCCCGTTTGTCCTTTTTTTTCTCAACTTAGCCTACTGCAGGATTTTCTTTCTTGTCTGAAACTTGTTTCTATTTATTTATTTATTTATTTATTTTAAACTTGCTTGTTATTGAAATAAAAAGTGCATAGTGCTTCAGAAGAGAGGGAATTGGCTTAAAGAGGAGGAGTGACAAGCAGAGCCATTGTATCTGCCTGATCAATAGGGCAATCTAAGCTTAGGTCGTATCATGAGATGCCATCTCACCCGATGGCCATTCCATGTGAAAAAGTCAACTGGAGTAGCATGTGAATCCTGGTGATGGGACAGAACTGTTCATTTTTCAAGGAGGCTGTGGTGTACCATTTTCTCTCCAAACACCTTGCTGCAACCTCCTAACATTTGTTGTTTGACAACTCTATGCCTAATGGGAATGCCAATCCTGCTGAATTATGTATAATCCGCCAAACAACCACTTTGAGTTGAAAGAAGAGTTAAAATTCATAAAAATTCACTAATTTACCAAAAATCATAGGCATTGCAATGGAAGACAACCTGCTCTAACATCTGTGCACATTACAAAATACATTCTACAGACTTACAAGTTTGTGCTCATGTTCACTCCATACAGTCACACTTCAGAGCTGAGAGAGGCATTCAGTGCAGGAAAATGTTTGCCATTTCCCAATGTTTGAATTTTTAGTAGCAGAATTGGAGCTTAGGAAGTTTCCCTTGAGCAGGGATTCTTTTGTTTGTTCTGCTCATATTCCTGCTCTCTGCCATCTCCTACCCCTTTACTCTAGCCCAAGAAAGAACAATAAAAGATATCTGGAAAAAGGGGGCAGGAAAACAAGTAATTGAAGAACCTGATCACAGTGGAACATACCCATCTGGCTTTTGCTGCACCAAAGTGAGGGAACTGGATGGTATTTGTGGGGTGTGGTCTTCATCCCATTTTACTTCCCCACAGAACCACCTGCTGTATTGTTATCAAGTTCAGTTTTCCTTTAATCAAATAGAGCTGTGCATTTCCATTCATACCGGGGGGGGGGGGGGTCATACAATTGCATTTCCAATTTATTTAAATGACAGTGTGTTTTAATTCTGTAAAGCCCTCCAAAATCCCAAAATGAATGTGCCCCAATATATGGCCACATTTTTAAAACAAAAGCTTTGAGTGCAAACAGAAGTCTGAACTAAAGAGATGTGCTAAAGATGTATCCAGTATTGGTTTACTATACAGGGTACAGACCGCCCAGAAGAGGTGCCTCCTTGGTGCTTCTCTCTGCTGCGCAGCTGCACCGCAGCATACAAATTGTGTGGTGCAGCTGCGCAGCAGAAAAGGAGCTTAAAAAGCAGCTCCTTTTTGCTGTGCCGCAAAGCACCAAAGACAGTGCATATACGTCGCAGCTGTGCAGCTCCATATGGAAGCTGTGCAGCTGCGACGTAATGCTTACATGCACCATGTGTAAGGTGCTGCGTAACGACAGTGTGTGCACGACGTGCTAGGGTTGCAGGGCATGTGCACGTGCTGCCCCAAGGCAACCCTAGCACATCATGGACGCGCTGCAACCTGATGGATTCACTCATGCTCTGATCACCAACAGAATGGACCTACTCTCCATGCTGTTCCAAGTACGTTGGGAGGGGAAAGTTGTGATCATGGCAATAGTATCACAATTGTGACTAGGGTGCGTTACAGACCGCCCCTTTGAGGCGGCCTGTAGGCGCTGCTTTCCCCGGTGTATCAGGGCCTCAGCTGCCAGACCGGCGGTCTCTGAGGCCCCGATCCGCCGCTTTCCAGGCTGCGGGAAAGCGGCAAAAGGCTGCTTCCCTGCAGCCTGGAAAGGGGTGTCCTTGGGGCTTCAAGCTCCAAGGACGCCCCGCAGTGGCGGGGAGGAAGAGAAAGGGGCCACTTGGCCCCTTTCTCCCTTGCGTCGCTGGGCACAGCCATCTAAAGGCTGTACCCAGCGAAACACAAAGTTTCGGAGCTCCTTCTTGCTCCATGGAAAGGGCGCATTAAGCGCCCTGGCGCGGAGCGACGACGTCACGTCCGCACTGCCCCGTATAGAGGCAGTGCGGTCATGACATCATCATGGCGGCCCCCATGTGGAAGGGGCGCCGCCATTTTGTACGGACTCAATTCGTACTAGGGTTAGGGGCGTCCGGAAGTGACGCCCCTTTTTAACCCTAGTACGGACTGAGGCCGTACTTAAAGGCTCGTCTGTAACGGGCCTAAGTAGCAATTATGAAGCAGAACAGTTATGGATGAGTAAATATAAGTGACTGGTCCATATTCACAGTTTTTAATGTCTACCTTTGAGTGATGAGAAAATGAAGTAAGCTGATTCATTCTGGCCTGTGAGAATAGAATTTATGATATTGTCCATCAGGCATCTTCTTCCATCTGCATTCCACCCAGTCTTCCTATTTATAACTGGATGGGTTGGTGAGATTTATGGTGGAGATGGCAGCAGAATCTGGTAGAGGTACAAATGTCCAGAATAGCCCAAAAATATATTTGTTTCACCCTGGGACATTTGCAAATATATCCACCTAAAATGTAAAGGTACTCTGGAAAATGGAGTCCAGGGCAATGTGTCAGTAATGGCTGGCCTTCTTGAGACTACGTAGTGCCCATAAATAACATAGGCATCATAGACAAATTGTGAGCACGGCCCACTGTGGAGACATTTTTTTTTTGTAGCTATAATGGTGAGCATCTCTGGATATTGATTATAGTTTGTTGCTGTTATCTGCTTTTGATTATGACTGTCTGATTATATTTTGGACCATGACAAATGTTTTGAAGGGGGGGGGGTCATTTTGAGAAAAGAAATAAATAAACATTCTCCTTCCCCCTAAAAATAATGTGTAGTGGAAGACTGGAAAAACAAGTATGGGCTAAATCTCATCATTCATGTACCACACCATCAGTTTTGATTCCTATGCTCTTCCAGCCTTTTGCCAGAACCTGTGTATTGAGTGTGATGTCTAATGAAGCATAATTAGTTGTGTTCACCGGAACATATATCAACACTTCACACAACTGGGACTGCTAATCACAGGAATCCAAGTAGATGGCCTTGCAGATACCCCAAAGCTTAGAAGAGTTACTAACTGGTTGTGAGGGTGGTAAATTCTAGAAGCTGTTGTCTATATGTACAGTAATGGATGGAATTGAAGACTCGGGTCTTCATGAGTGGACTTACATCTGTGGGAAATAGAATTGAGCAATTTTGCAAGGTCAAGGTCCAGGGAGGGGCTGCAGTTACATGCCTATGTAGAGGAGCCAGCAAAATGACTGATTAACATCAGGACTGATGCACAATGGGACAATACTTCCACCAGCTTCTAAGGAAATGTTTCCAGTTTCCCAACAACTAGGACTTTCCATTTGAGCAGCAATAATGAGGAAACAATTAATTTTTTATTTTTCTTTGGAATAAATAGATAACAATAAAAATCCAGGGCAATATTTAACATCTTGTCTGCTAATTATTGTTATTTGTTTTAAAATACTAATGGTTCCTTAGTGCCTTTGCTATATACCTAAGCATGCATATAATTACCCAGCATAGGCCATGACAGAGAATTCCAGACAATGTTTTCAGATTCTGAGACTCTGCATTTCCCAACTCCATTCTCTAGGCCTGATTCCTGTGGGAAGAAATGAACACAGCATGATAGATGGGGCCAGGAGATTTGGTTCTGCCAGCCTGCCTGTATACCCTTAGACATGAATACAGATAACATTTCAATAGAGATAAAGCCATGCAAAGGTGTATTAAAAATAACTTTCCATCTGTCATAATTATCTTTTTATTATGACAGATGGAAAGTTATTTTTAATACACCTTTGTATAGTGTATTACTTTGGGCAAAAATGTAGTATGTTGTCAATACTTTGGAGCTTCCATGCCCATATGGTCCATGGCAGACAGAGGACATTGTTGGAACAATAAATAAATAAATAAATAAATAAATAAATAAGGTTCCCTCTACTTCAGCATTTGCTCCACAGAGTTGCATACAACAGGTAGCAGTGTAAATTCCTTACTGAAAATGGGATTTTCATGCAAGTCTATTTGATAGGAAATCCAAGCTTAGAGTGTTTGCTGTGCCAGCTCTCTCTTTTTTTTCTTCCTGTTTTATGGCGTTCATGGATGCATTGTGGGCTCAGATGAAATGTTGTACTGTAACTCAGTCCCATAAATTGGCAAGTATCACCTTAGATTAGAGTCACAACATTTTGTGAACAGCTTTTCTTTTGCTCCTAAATTCGGGATCTTGAAAAGAAGTCTCTCATTCCTGGGTGGTCACTGTTGAGGTAGCTCAAAGCATACAAAATATAAAAAGTATGCATGAAATATGCCAGTATATTAAATTAACATCCTGCAAAATCTCCCTTTTTAAAATCCAGATGCTTATATTGCTTTTGACAGACTCTCAGCGGTAAAGTTTTAACTTTAAAGAAAAAGCTTTCTGTTTCTGTTTTCAAGTTAAAAATAATGAAAGGAAAACACACTGAAATTCCCACATTATTAAATAAAACATTTAAATGGCCAAGGGCCAATAATTGTCACGCTATGAACAAATGCCTTACGGTAATATGTTCCATAACTGTTTGCTAAAAACTACCAATTTTAACACATTTGCACATGATTAGACACAATAAAAAGTTACTTATTGAAGCCAGTGAGACAGTAGACTTGTGCCCAGGGGAAGGGAAACTTCACTGCAAAACTGAATGAGTGAGGTGGTTCGAAATAAGTTCCATGCTGTGAAAACAGATCATAAATATGCAGCCACCAAGTGATTGCCTTTGTTCTTTTGGTCAGGAGTTCAGAATGCAGCCACTTTTTAATGGCATCCTGAGGGATTTAGGCATAAAAGCCTTTTTTTAAAAATCCAATAAATACTGAGCAAAACAATCATAGCCCATGCAAAAAGTACTCAAAAGTCCTAAATTAAAACATCTCATAACAATTGGAAGCATCATGTTATATAATAATAGTGAACTCAATTCTTTGAGTGCGGTTCACCATATAGCCAAAACACTACTTTCCATATACAAGAGGCTTGGAGGAAAATTAAAGTTTGCAGAAGTATCCCCATTGCCAAGTATTTGGAAAGAAATTTTAATGGGGAACTGTCTCTCCCCAAAACAATGAGAATGCTAATTTTTGGAGGAGGGGAGAAACTCAGGAAATATTGGGACTGGAGGAGTATTGCTACTTGTCTGGAAACCTGAGCAGAAGCCCTTTCTACTGCAACATTTTGTTGCAGGTCTTGATTTGTTCTCTTTTAAAGTGAAAACCATACTTTATCAAAGCAATATGGTTTGGTTAGAGCCAATTCAAATGCATCCTAATCAGTTCATGTGTAAAGTACACTTTTAAATTTTTGGATCCCATTTGCTTTCCTCCCTTAGTTCTAGACAGACGTTCTAGAAAGAGTAACTTCAAATTATTCTCATACTCAATAGTTTCCCCAAGAGAATCTAGCTAACTTCATCAGTGAAGGGAAATTTAAATCTAGATGTTCCTGGGCATATCCAGTTCTAACTACCACATTACACTGGCTTTCTTTTCAGTCCTCTGATAAAGGTGTGGAAGTATCATGTGGCAAAATTAACCCCTAGTTTTCATAGTAATTTTGGGCTTAGCATCATATGACATGACCCCCTAATTATACATGCTAACAATAATATCTTTGCAGAGTTTGGAAATGTTCAAAAACTAGCTACATTTTTCAGAATCCTGAGTTGCTATGTTGGTTGGGGGGTTCTGGGACTTGCCATCCGGATGAGTACATTTCTCTGTTCTGCTTATTTGGAAGTTTGTTCTAACACTGAGACTGGAGAGTGCTCTGTTTGGATTAGCAAGATGTAACCGGATAGGAATCCATCCCCACATTTTAGTGTGAGTAGTTCTATGGTAGTAGATGCACAGCTTTCAAGTTTAAAATTACCCAATGTATTTGAGGTCCTTTTCTTCCTCTTTAACACCTAGCTGCTGTCAGTACCATTCCATTTCAATGAGCTTCAAGAATCTGATCAGATGTGCAGTTTGAATAAACAATCCTGATGCCTAGTTCTACTGTGCAAAGACAGATACCTCCCCTCACCACCACCTTTAACTGACTGATTGTATATATGTGAATTAATTGCTCCTGGAAGCAATAGCTTCCCATCTTCAATTGAGTTGGCCTATCTGTCCACTGTTCTTTTGCATTATATTGATTATACAGAAAACATGCCTCTTCATAGAATTCCTTAATAATTTGACATCTTAAAGTGCTTATATGTCTCCTGTGTAACCAAAGTTACCATTTTTGTTTTATTCATGTAACTTATCAATAAAATATCAATGAAAATGAAAATCAATGAAAATGCTCCAAAAAAGTATTTTTGACAGGTTATGGCTACTTTGCATTATTTGTTAATTTCTGTCCTGATTTCCCTGTGATGAGCTAGCACCTCCTCCCTATCTATCTTCACAATAATCTTATGAAGTAGGTTAAACTAGGGCCCTGTACACACCACCATGAAGGCTGGCACAGGGCAGAATTCATGTGTAGCGTCCTCACAACGCACACCCGACTCTGCCCCCCAGTGTGCCCTAATTCCGTGTGCTACTTCACACAGCATGCGGCCTCACAGCGCTCCTCTGGGACTGCATCCAATGCAACACCAAAGGAGTGCCGTATAGCCATGGCTATGGCACCCTTTTGAGGGTGCAAAAAAGAGTCATTTTTTGTGCCTCCTTTTTAGGCCCTCAACAGGCCAGATTGGGGTTGCCATGTGAGGTTGCCATGGCCCCATTCCAGCTAGGAAAGGGGTGGCATTCTGCTATCCATTAGGGGCTGTATGTACAGCCCCTAAGTGACCAGGATTGGCCCAAGGTCCAGTGAGATTTGAAACTGGGCCATGTTCGCATTGATGGGAAAATACATTTTACTGTTGAGGCTTCTGGATCTGTGGGGATGATGAGCTGTCTGCACAACCAGCACCCATAACAGACTGATGCCAGAAGCACAACTACACACTCCCTTAGGTCAATGGCTTGCTGTTTCCAAACTAGTATGGTGTAGTGATTTGAGTGTTGGACGAAGACACTTTGGAGACTAGGGTTTGAATCCCTGTCGGACATGAAAACTCACTGGGTGAACTAGTGCAAGTCACATTCTCATAGCCTCAAAGGAAAGCAATGGCTTCTGAACAAATGCTGTCAAGATAACCCTGTGATAATTCAGGAATGACTTGAAGGCACACAACGTTTCTTTCAGTTGACTAAGCAAATTGTCTAATGACAATGAATAAAAAGAACTGCCCTCAGTGCAGAGATGACAAGAAGGATGAAAAAATAAGGTACCCAGAGCGCTCATCATCATTCCTGCCCACATGATTTCAATACACAAAACAAGAAGTATACTTTAATCTGGCTCCTGGTCATCTGGCTGTGTGTTACATTCTTTGCCTATAGCCTACTACCATGGATAGTGGTAGCAAGATGTTAACATGACAAATAACAAGGTGAATTCTTATTGGGTAGGAGATGTCTGCCATTTTGTGCATATTCCATTAACTTTCCCATTTGTTCCCAATCTGTGTTGTTCTGCTACCATTAGCCTTCTGTCTATCTCTGGTAAGTCTCACTTTCTAGGGTGAAATTATCACCCCAGTTCAGATGTTACTGTTGTCTGAAGTACCGTGGCTTCTCTGAGCTCTCTTTCTGTTTTGACACCAGATGCTTAGATTTCTGTGTGACCTAGAATATTTCAGAATAAGGTTTCTAGTTCCCATAGAAGTCTACACATATAAAGCTTCTCCTGCCTGAATCCTGGCATCAGGAAAAAGCTTAGGAGACATTTTTCACAAAAATAAGGTATGAAGGAAGCAATAGACTACAAGCTATTTGGAACAGGGAACTCTCTCTTCTATAAGATTATTTGGTAAAGGGACACATATGTTCTGATGTAGGATAAATAGAACAAAATAGCATTATTTAATTTTTAAAATGCATTAAAGAGCTACTGCACTACTATCACACACTTTCTCATGTTTCATCCATCGCTAACTGATCTTACTGAATGGGCTCTTTTTATTAATAGTGTCAGTTATCCAAGTGGCAGGTGTTCTTTATTATGAGTGCTAGGATCCCAGTAAAATTTCTTATGAAACGTTTGACTATAGCTTTTTTTAAAGCTACTGATCAAAGGCAAGAAGCCATAGTCAGAATTATTCATTTGGCATTCACAGAGATTTGTACAGAGAAAGGGAGCTAGAAGACTTTTGTCTCGCCTCCCCAATTGTCAGAATGTGTGCCAAATTCTTTAAGAACCTCAGAATATATATATATATATGGAACTACTTGTTTCAGTTGGCAATAACAAATTACATGAAATGGCAAAAATCCATTCTCTCTCTAATATTGTATGAGTAAAGTGATATGAATATTGTTATCTATTTTAATTTTATATTTTGATTCTGCAAAAACATGAAATCCAAGTTCCTGCTGGAAGTTGTACTTTGCTGTTTTCTAAGAACCAACAAAAGAATGAGGTGTGGAAATGAATAGTATTTTCAGAGGTAAATCCTTCCTCAATACACAGTTTTTAGTAACCTAGGCCTTGTCTGCATGGCCTCAAAGGCCCATTTCCCCCTTGTTCTAGCATCATCCTGTCTGGATAATTCATGGCCCAAATCCCAGTTCTGATGCAGACAGTGCAGATGATATCTAGCACATTCCACACCAGAACTGGGCTTTAAATACATTAACAGAGGCGGTTTACAGACCACCCCTTTCCCTGACAGATCAGGGCCTCAGCTGCCACAGCGGCAGCCCTGAGGCCCCGATCCACCGCTTTTCCAGGCCGTGGGAAGCGGTAAAAAGCTGCTTCCCCATGGCCTGGAAAGGGGTGTCCTTGGGGCTTCAAGCCCCAAAGACACCCCGACAGCGGTGGGGGAAAAGAGAAAGGAGCCACTTGGGCCCTTTCTCTTTTGTGTCGCTGGTGCAGCCGTGTAAAGGCTGTGCCAGTGACACAAATGAAGGAAGGAGCTCTATTTTGGAGCTCCTTCCGGCACTGCGGAAAGGGCGCCACAGGCGCCCTTTCCACGGCACCATGACATCACATCTGTGCCACTCTGTTTGGAGGCAGCACGGCTGTGACGTCCCAATGGCGGCACCCACATAGAATGGGGGCGCCATTTTGTATGTGCTGTGTATGTACTAGGGTTGGGGGCGTCTGAAAGAGACACCTCCGGGTAACCCTAGTACATATGCAGTATGTACTAAAAGGCCCGTTTGTAAAGGGCCACAGAGTAAAAAAAAAAAAAACTTACCTATTGGTCCAGATCTTCCTGGACAATCCAGTGCAATGTAGACACTTGCAGACATGAGAAAATAAATCACCATGGTGAGAGTCCCTGCAAATCTGATTAACAGCCCTGTAAGTTGTGTCAGGGACCAAGCCAAGGGGAGTGGTCCATGGGATCCGGACCCCCTCTTCCATTAGATACAATTAATGGTGTGTGCTGCTGCACCACCGCACCCAAGCCCCATTATAATGGTAGAACATAGTTTGGACCCCCCCCCTTCCCAAAATCCTGGCTACGTCCTTGGTTGTGTGACTGATGCTATGTTTTATGATGTAGTGAAATACACACATATATGTATATTTGTATTTGTTTCCAGCCCCCAAAGAAGGCCTTTTCTCATTTTGGCCAAAACACATTGGACTTTTTAAACACTGAATAAACAGTTGAGCATCCTAGAGCACATGGAACTAGTCTCCTCACCTTTTTGCACCATCAGGTCTCGTCATATGGGATTGCTTTCCATTGATATGGTCTCAAAGGAGGTTCGCTTGATCCTGCCCTATCAGGCCTCATCAGTCTTCTCTGTGGTGGTGGCCTTACTATGGAATGTCCTTAGCGGTGTACCTGGAGATGCCCTTACATGTATTTTTGGTACTAGGTTTAGACCTACTAGGTACTAGGTTAAGTCCAGGAATGTTAGTTTCTGTCTTTTTTATGTTGTCTTAGGCGCGTTCCAGACGCGCAAAAAGAACGTACTAGGTACGTACTAGGGTTAGGAAAGGGCATCCTTTCCGGACACCCTAACCCTAATACGTACCTAGTACGTACAAAATGGCGGCGCCCATTCTACATGGGTGCTGCCATTGGGATGTCACGACCGCTCCGCCTCCAAATGGAGCAGTGCAGAAGTGACATGCTGGCGCCATGCGAGGGTGACTGGGGCGCCCTTTCCATGGCACCAGAAGGAGCTCCAAAATGGAGCTCCTTCCAGGTTTGTGTCACTGGGCACAGTCTTTACACGGCTGCACCAGCAACACAAATGAGAAAGAGGCCGAGCGGCCCCTTTATCTTCATCCCTGACGCTGTCGGGTGTCCTTGGGGCATGAAGCCCTAAGGACACCCCTTTCCAGGCTGCGGGGAAGCGGCCTTTTGCCGCTTCCCCGCAGCCTGGAAAGCAGCAGGTTGGGTCCTCAGAGGCTGCCGATGTGGCAGCTGAGGCCCCAATCCTGTGGGGAAAGGGGCGGGAACAGGCTGCCCCAAAAGGGTGGTCTGTAAACCGCCTTAATGTGTATTGTGTAATTTTATCCATGCATTGTACTCCATTCTATTTTTGTTTGAACTGTTTCTTAAAATACAAAATCACCTTCTATATCTTTATTGTTCTTCCTTCAGAGCAAGGGCAGAACTGGATGAGCTAACAGATTTGTGATCAGCTTTGCCATAGTTTTCCTAGAAATCTTTGCTCCCACCTATTTAGCTTCCATGGGAGGCTAAGCTAGCCTGTTCCTTGCTCTCCTTTTGTCAGTAGGCAAATATCTTTTTGTTTAAGCAGGCTTTTAATGTATAAACAGAGCTTTTTTTATTGGAATGTTTTATCTATCCTTTAAAACTTTATTTGTCTTTTAAATAATTTTATATTGTTTTATGAGATGATTTTGATTGTGTTTTTTTTTAAAAAAAACAGTGTTGTTCAATTTTTTAAAGGGATCTATCTTGGGTCCTACTTTGGAAGAAAGGAAACATACAAATAAATAAATAAATAAATAAAATTTATTTCTTTAAAGGTAAATACAGTTGTATTTGAATTGAGGTTAATAAATGAAATGATGGAATTTTAATGTTGCTTTCTAATCTGAAGGGGAATCCAGGGAGAGAATTCAGACTAGGGTTATATTTAACTTTTAAAAACCCATGGGAGAGCCAAACATGGATGTTATTGCACCCTCCATACTAACAGTATAAGGACAAATATGCAATGAACACTAAATTTATCCAGAAAGTAAATCAAAATTAAATTGAAACTCTGGCTGTTAAATCGCAGCTCAAAGTTTATAATTAGCGGATGGGTCAACATTTCAAAAAGAAACATTACCTTTTCCGATTGCCAAACTCAAGATGCTGAATTAAGGTCTGTCTTTCAAAAACTGCTGAGTGTTTCCAATCTGGGAGTGAAAAAACCCAAGCCTATAACAGCATTTTAAGAAGGCCATCCAAAATCAATGGTTGTTTTAAATAATATTGGTTTAGTTTTCAGAGATGCTGGGCAACTGTAGTTGCTATTGAGTTCAAATGAAGGTGTTGATACTCAACACTTCTTAATCCGAGACTACTTCCTTTCATTTGCCCTGCAAAAGGTTCAGTGTTCAGGATGTGGGGTGCCATGTCTCTCTTCCCACCCTGCTGAAATAAACTAATAAGTGGTATGTCTCAACAACGATATTGTTGCTTACCTAATTAACAGTGTTAGAGCGGTTTTCATAAAATTGCCCCTGAACTACTGCTATTAATAGCCCACTAAATATTAGTACCCACACCTTCTTTCCTTCCTTTGCATTACTGGGCCATTAGGGACAGACTGAAAATTGACATTCCTCCATTTAGGTTGCAGATTAACACATTAGAAAAGCCTATTCATTATTAAGAAGCTGCAGGTTTGATGCTTGTGGTTTCCTTTCTGCACGACTTTGACTATGTTTGGAATGCTGTTGTTCAGAATGCTCTGAATTCGGTAGAAGGCCAAAAATAACCAGATTCAGATAGTTAAGCCAATATCAGCATTCCCAGCCCCATCTCCTCTGAAAAACAGAAGTTTAATTTTTAGTCTTCTTCTGGTCAGTGCATACTCTCTAACATTTTACAACTGAAAACTAGGACACATGTGGCCAAGCAACATCAGAATGTGATTAAGATGGCAAAAGTTATTAATGGTAAAGAACAGATGAGGTAACAGAAGCTGCAGCACTTTCCTTTTGCCTGAACCTATTGGAAACAGCAAGATTCAAGTCCCTCCTCTCTTTTCTGATGAGTTAAATGAGTGCAAATTACTGTTGCAGTTTACATGCAATTTGCAACAACTGAAGAAAGCCGAGGACAAAGAGGGAAAGTGGGAGGAAGAGAGAAAAATGCAAGTATTTTAAAAGAAGCTGAAAAGATGGGATGATAAAAGATTAATTGGTACTGTCCCTGTCAGGGGATATGCCAATGGGTGTATTTTTGATATTCACAGAAAGGCAATATGCAAGTATGTTCTGCACTTGTGTCAGGAAGAGAACAAGCACACTGAAGTGGGTTCAAATTTATGCAAGTACAGCTAGTTTGGTCGAATTAGACTATTCTGCCTTCTTCTCTTCAAGGAAAACCAGTCTTTTTCTTAATAATAATAATAATAATAATAATAATAATAATAATATTTATTTCTATACTGCTTTTCCACATTGATCAAAGCGGTGTACAGAACAAAAGAATACAACAACAGTACAAAATAAAATTACAATATATACATACAATAAAACTGTGTAAAAAATTACAAGTACAATTTCAAAACTATTAACCCAAGTCAAAGCCAGCTGAGCTGATGATCCATGATGCAAAATACATATAGGGTGGGAACCACATGATATCAGAGCACATGGGGGAAAGCTTGATGGAAGAAAAAGGTCTTAAGTTTCTTTTTAAAGAGATCCAGGGAGGTGATAGAATGGAGCTCGTCGGGAAGGGTGTTCCAAATTTTTGGGGCCGAGATAGAAAAGGCCCTTTGCGAGATAGACGCATATTTCGCAGTCGGAACCCTCAACAGATTCTTCCCGGCTGACCTGAGTGTGCGGGGCGGATTATATGGGGAGAGGCGGTCCTCAAAGTAACCTGGGCCCAAGCCATTTAGGGCTTTTTTTTGCTCTCTCCCACCCCTTCATTTTCTCAATAAAACAAAAAGGGTAGAAAGGGCAATATTGGCTATTTGACAGTGTTGTTTAGATGATATAGGTAGGCAAGTATCTGGTCTTTGGGAGCTGCATATGGGACTTCATGTGGCCTTACATCCTCTCATTGATGATGATGAAGATGATTTTCTATTTTTTGGAGAAAAATAATCTCAAAATGCCTGTCATGCTTTCTTTAGAGTGGGAGAGATAATTTTGTTCTGTTTCTGCTCTTCCTCTAGGTGGTTTTGTGCCCAGGAAAACTACTTCTAGTTTACTTCATCGTTAAATAAAGAAAAGGCTTCGCCTGGGCCTAAAACAGCTGATAGAAGAAATGAAGTCATTGTTAAATTGTTCCCAGCACTCCTTATGGGACATAGGAGGCATTCATAGTGAAATAATGTTTTAAAAATAAAGAAGACCCTTGAGGAATTAAATATGGTGCATTGTTGGCCCGATCTAGATGGGCCTTTGCTCCACCCCCAGTCCATCCTAGGGGTTGGCCTAGGACGCAGCGTCCATTCCGGCCTCACCCCTAGCACGTGACTGGGGAGTAAAAATGGTGGTGCCCTATACACATGGGCACCACCATTTTGACATGACGGACACTTAGCATCCGCA
The DNA here is from genome assembly GCF_019175285.1 of Sceloporus undulatus. Lineage (NCBI taxonomy): Eukaryota > Metazoa > Chordata > Lepidosauria > Squamata > Phrynosomatidae > Sceloporus > Sceloporus undulatus. The sequence goes on along the minus strand of NC_056526.1, from coordinate 164,716,446 downwards.
CATCCTGGCGTGGTTGTGATGCTGTAAGTGCGCCATTGGCACCTTGCAGCATCACAACTGCGCCGCAAGAAGAACCCGCTTTTTGTGAGTTCTTTTTGCTCCACGATGGAGCTGCACGGTTTGTCCACTGCGGCTCCCTTGTGGAGCAAGCACAGGCATTGGCACAGCACCCTTTTTGGGCGCTCTGTACCACGCTGTTATCCATGTGGCCTTCAGGCTCCAGTTTGCTCACCCATGATGTAGACAATGGATTTGAGGACTGGAAGGTACTACAAAATCAGATGGAGATGCCACTGAGAGACATCTTCTTCTCCATGCTCCATAGCCTTCCCCATTCAACTGGTTCCCACCCACTTCTATATAGTCCATGTATAAAGTATTCCTACAAAGGCATTTTCAAGAGGGTGAAGGGGCGGCTTTGGAGAAGTAGGGAAGGAAAGTTTGCTTCTCCTAGCCCAGGTGTGTCTGTCTAAAGCAGATCCAACCCACAGTTACTGTAGATTCTTCATGAGATTCTATTTGTGTGACATGACTAGTTTCAAAATCATTCATGTTTAACATCAGATTTGTTTCCACCACCCCCTTCCACACCTCCAGTAATGGTGTAGATCTTAGAAGTCTCTCATTTGTAGGGTCACCATAGTTTGCTCTGATAGTTTACCATGCCCTGATGGTAATTAACAAGAACACTATTTTAACAAAACTAAACATCACTGTTTCATTGCAATTTTATTTTATAGATCTTATGAACACTAGCATCTATTAGAAATAGTGTTGATCAGAAAGACTGTACATGACCCCCACCCCAACCTCTCTCTTCATCACCTAATGGTTCAATAACTACTGGAATGACTAAATGGTTTGTCAGTAATTAGAAAAAAAGTCTTGGAAGTCGAATCTCCAGATTTTGCCCAGCTCTAGCAACAATATTTTATAATGTTATTCTGCGATATATTTCCAAAATATATCAATCTATATTAGAGATGAACACACAAATAACTTCATGGATGAAAAATTTACAAATTTTCTGCAATTTTGCATTTTCCCTAATACAGGAGACAGTGAATTGAAACAAATTTTAAATGAAATATCAATGTTTATCATAGAGGTAGTTAATAATTGTAATACAAATTTCATTTCTAATTAACTTACATGCAGTACTGGAAAAGTATTCATTTTTTCACATATCAATTTTTTTCAGGGAACAAAGAGTGATTTTTGGTTCTGATGTCATACATGGTAACAGGAGAAATGAGAGTTTTTGAATGCAGAAGAAGGGAAGAGAAAGAAAGAAAGAAAGAAAGAAAGAAAGAAAGAAAGAAAGGCTAAAATGGGAAAAATAGCAATATTTGTCAGATAGAAATATGTTTCATGGATGAGTTCCTCCTGGGTACTAGCCTCAATGGTGCAGCTTGAGGTTTTTGGTAAATGTTAATACATTGATTTTCCTCACAGGTTTACTGTGTGTGTATGTCTTTTCCACCTGTATATGATGATGGGGGCAAATGAGGTAAGATATGGGAAGCTACAGTGAAGTCTCTAGTAAATGTTTGCTAGGGGACGTTGGATCTTGAAAAAGCTTTTGGACTCCATTTCCCAGAATGATTTCTGGACCCTGCCTCTCCAATTCCCACAAAGTTTGTGAAGAGTCCATTAGGCCTGAGTTACATGTATAGCAAGTACTGCAGAAATCCATTAAACACCCAATGGCTATATAACTATTAAGAGGCACATCGACTGAAGGAAATGAGAGAATCTCCTGAAATGAATCAAGTCAAAGACTCCAATAAATGCAAAAATATGACAGAATGTGGCTATGAAATTTAGAGTTGGAAATAGGGATGGAACAAATATTTGAAAAAAGGAAGAAACCATGCAGAGAAGAATTCTGGACTGATGAAAATCTACTCAGTTTGGGTTTATTATGTACAAAACACATGGTTGTTTTATGCAGAAAACATCATTTTCTGCATGGAAAATTAATAAAAAATAATTCAATGCAGAAATATTGAATCTTGACAAGAAAAAGCTGTTTTCTACCAGAAAATGCTGTAATTCTGAGTAAAATTCACACATGATTGACTGGCATAGAAAATAGCATTTTCTGTGAAACTGGAAACATTGAAATATTTCTACATTGAAGTATCATTTTCCACACAGAAAATGTTAATTCTGTGCAGAAAATGCTGTTTTCTGTGAAAAACAACCACATGCGAATTTTGCACAGAATAAGTCTCAAATTACAAAAATTCTTCAAAAACTGTTTGGTGTTCAAAGGCTTTCCCACAGTGGAAGAACATTGTTGAAATTACTTGCTGCGACTTTTGAAAAGAAACCTAGTGAAGAATTACACCCCTAGTTGGAGTTCTGCACTGAATAGCAGTCTTTTCCAGCAGGCCTATCCAGAGGCCTATCCTATTTTAAAATTATCATTTTCAAAGTATTTATTGATAGACTTGAATTATTGCTTCTATATGCTCTTTTAATTGTTATGCTATGGGCCCAGTTTTCCTGTACTATTATTCAAAAATAATTCCTGAGTTTTTATTCCTAACAACAGTATAGCTATAAAGTTTGCCATGTAGTTACCATGCTGGGTCAAACATAGCTGGCTATTAAGGTTTTTAATTAATATAGAATACTTTAATGCCTTTACATAGCAGCAGAGGAAATATGTATTCTAGTACACTTCAGAAGATATATTCTTCTGAAACCTACTGTTTTGCACTTCTAAAATAACCAAGCCTGGAGAGTGGGGGATACCTTGATACTGAGGGAAATAACATGATGAGAAAATGATTCATGTATAGAAAAGTAAGCAAAGTAGGACCAAGTAGTGACTTTAAATTGGACATTAAACTAATCCAGGGCTATACCTTAATAAAGGCTAGAGCTGGGAATTCTTATGGATTTTCTCGCTCATTGCTGGGATGACAGAGAAATACAATAAATGTTCTATTACTTACACAAGCTGCTAGTTTTCAGAAAATTAGTCACCAGTGACCTTTTACCCTTTGTCTTGCTCTCCTCCACAGTTAAAGCACCTGATCTGAATCAAATGCAACTCCAGGTTGATTCTATGGACTTTCTCTAGTTTATGTAGTTAAATTCACAAATTAATATGCTATGAGATTTTCAGCATTAAAGGAATTTGAAAAATCGTTAATGTCCTCCCCTTTTTAAAAAAGTCTAGTCTTTGTTCTTGCCTAAATAATACAAATCAAGATCATTTACCGTAAGATAAATCACCATGCGCAACAATGCAAAATTATGTTATTACTTGTCTTCACCCCAGAAAGGAAAAACCATTGTAGGATAATATTTTCTATGAATACTGAAATTTAGCATTTATATTCAGTCGAAAGAGATCCATAGACAAGGATGAAGAGTGGGGAGAGGCAGTGTTTACGTTGTCGAGCACGTGCCAACTCCATGGTGGAATTATATTGATTAGTTTTCCAGTTAGCAGGTAGACCTCCTTCTGACCCTATTTTCAGGGTCACTAGATCATAATGCAATAGCACTAAGAGACTGATGTCCCTCCCATATTGGTTTCTGAGAAAAGTATGGACCTGGGGGGGGGGGGAGAATCACACTCTCATTTATTTATTTATTTTGGAAGGAATAAATGCATATCTAAATTGCATGTGCAATATAATAACATGTGGCTCTAGGATGTATAAGATAGAAAAATTAATCCAACCTTCAGCACAGAGACACCTTTAAAAATTGAATCTTGCCAATGCTGCTCTGTGCTGTCTGGATCAGATATATAGAAGTGATAGTCATAACACACACACACAAACACTAAAATGGATCTGTACTTCAGAAATTTAACATTTGAATTATGATATTCTTGAGCTATTTGCAAGCATATGTGGAACCTGGAAGAACATAAGCAATATATTGACTTCCCTCTTCCTCTGGATGTCAACCGGACATGCCACTTACTATGTGGGAAATCATTTGCTGAAGTGTAGTGCAGAATCCATAGCTGACATTTTCCATGGCAGGTGTGCAACACTGAAGAAAAGGCAAAGAACAAGAAAAGAAAGCACCTAAAGAATGCTTTTAGGTGCTATTTTTAATTGTTATTTGAAGCTTACAGTTGACCTGAGTTCTGCAAAGGCACGAAGTCTGGATGCAAGGACTCAAATATCCACTCCCTAATGTTGGACCTTTCAGTATGCCTTTGAACTCTGTGTTCTCTGAACGTGTTGTAACTGTAGGAGAGTGCATGGATGGTTGGTAGGAGTGGAATTTTTTTTTAAATAGTATGAAAAAAAGGCTTAGTTTCCAGCAGTTGCAGCAGCTGTTGCATCTGTCTGAATTTTCTTAGCTGAAATACAAGCAGGAAGAGAACAATGAAGAACATATTACTAGCATAATTATCATTTATGGAAGGTTATTTTTCAAGAGTCATCCAGGCATTGCTCAACAGAAATGTATGGGAATGTTCTCCTTTATGTCTGCTTTGTGAAAACCAATCCATCTCCGGAAGGTAGGAAGGAGAATGGAAAAATATAAAAGAGATGATTGAGCCAAAGTTATTGACATACTGCCATTGATTTCAAGGAAAAGGTTAAGCATATACTTACATTCTAACTTTGGTTAATTAATAGTATGTATTTGGCCATGTGAAGATAATTACTTGAATCTCATTGTTAGTTTCAATCAGAATAGACCCATTACATGGATGAAACTTACATGTCAACTCACCATCCAAAATTTATTCACTACTTGGGCTAACCATTACGGTTGTTGTTCCCCATCCTTGAAGCCAGACAGATATCTGCTTAAACAGGAAGCATTAGTTAAATCCATTAGAAAAAGATGGTAGAGCAATGTGAAGTAGAAGGCTTTCACAGCCAGCTTCCATGGTTTTTTGTGAATTTTTTGGTCTATGTGGCTGTTTTCTGGAAGAGTTTATTCCTGACATCTCGCCAGCATTTGTGGCTGGCATCTTAAGAGAGTTCTCTGAGATTGTGGTGGAATGTCAGGAATAAATTCTTCCACATAGCCTGAAAAACCCACAAAAAGCTATGGTGGAGCAAATTTCTCTCACATCCCTATCTACTCTGCATGCATATCAAAATACTTTGAATGGGTGGATCAGCTCATTTCCAATCTATATCAGTCTTTCATGTGTTGATTCTTCAATTCTTCCCATCATTTTTCTTATGAAAATGATATGCCAATCATACATTTAAACACACCTTTTAAATCTATTTCCTAACATAAACATAATTATTTAAATGTATTCATTGCAAATAAATGTTTTGGTATGATGTCTGAAAAATCCAAAAGATAATTATATGCTTATCTGCCCTTTAATTTTGGAAGTGTTAGTGTCGGACTACCACTCTGGAGACTAGGGGTTGATTCCCCACTCAGCTATGCAACAGACTTGGTGGCCTTGGGCAAGTCATATACTCTCAGCCTCAGAGGAAGGCAAAAGCAAACCCCCTCTGAACAAATATTTCTACGAAAACCCTATGATAGGTTTTCTTTAGGGTCACCATGAGTTGGAAATGACTTGAAGGCACACAAAAACAAGAACGTATCAAAATTCACAACAAACTTCTCAAGATTCCCTGCAAAATACACATGTTCTCCATTTGTGTTGGACATTTATAATCTTGTTTGAAATTACTATGGATTTTAGTATGTAAGGAGTGTTTTGAAATTCTTTATTTATGTTTTGCGAACAGATACTGTTAGCTGTGTATGCATCTGATGGTTTGATCAAGGAAGGAAGTTCTATTCCATGTCTGTCCTCCACCCCTGTTTTATAAAGCCATCCCTTAAATTTTTAAATAGATGTTACTAGTCCTTCATAATACCCTTGTCAAGTTATTCTGTCACATTTTGCCAGTTATAATGTTAGGGCAAAAACCTGTGTGAAACTAACCCTTTGTATTTTTTTAACTAATGCTGTGCTCTTCTGCTCCATTTAAGCTTTCACTTCTGTGTTTTGTTTTGTTTTGTTTTTTACTTCAGTAGGTAAATCCTCTTCTCCTCTCATCATCTTCCAAAACCCTTTAATACAATCTTTCCTTTTTGACTTAAGAAAGATGTATTGGATTCACTAGCACTGGTTTAGTTGTCAGTGTTGGAATCTGCATATTATTAACAAGCCCCAATGACTTTTGATGAAGAGCCAAAAGTGTTACCATGCTAACAATGCCTCCCAAAGCATTTGGTCTGTGGGCTAACAGCTGGTCCTTCTCCAAACTCCACACAATACAGGTATCACAAAACAGGCTGTCATTACACCCAGCATGTGTGCCTTCCGTGATGAAAGGAGAAAACCAGCTGTTCACTGGAGAGAGCGCACATACTCCAAATACATTGCCACATACTTGACACCATACAATAAACAAGTGATGCTGAATTCACAAATTACTGTAGTCCAGATGAACATCAGCCTATTTCATCAGGGCACTCAGGAGAAAAGTACAATTTTATTTCTAACCAGGGTGTTTCAGGTTGAGTTGGCACATATGTAGTAATATAATTATCTGGACTGGTGAGTAGAAATCTGTAAGTTCTAATTTTAAACATAATTCTTTCCATTCTGATTGTAGAGATATGTATGCAGCTGCTAGGCTTCATAAAAGCCTTGATTGTCTAAAGAAAATGATGTCGACTTGGCCTCTAAAGCTGCTACTTTTTCCACCTTCAAAAGAGAGTACATCTTCCAAGAAAACAAGAGCCAATTCACATTTTACTCATGCAACATGGTTGCAGGTTTCTATGGCTGGACCTCATGCATTCCCCTTTGATATCATGACTGATATCATATGTAATTCCCATGCCAATGCTGTTAGTTCCCAGGGAAGCAGACCATTCATATGGGAGCACTTTTAATGAAGCGCCTGTTTAATGCATTTCAAATAGAAGCAGTTGCCAGCATGGCTTCATACCATAGGAAAGGGACAATCCTGTCATATATTAACATATATATCAGGAGCAAGTCCCTTGTGAAGAAAGCTTAATACATTGGGGACTCTTTAGCTTAGGAGAAAAGGTGAGGGAGGAACAAAGTGATTAGAGAGTGTTCACCTCCAAATTTCTCCTCACACTAGGATCTGGGATCATCAAATGAAGCTAAATGGCAGGAGATTCAGGACATACTTAAGAAAGGACTTTTTCAGGCACACATAGTAAAACTTTGGAATCTATTACCAAATTGTTGCCATGATGGTGTATAATGATAGACATCAACTTGAATCCTTTTACATGGTAGTAGACAATTACTGAAGAATAAAGTTATATTAGGGACTATACTTCATGGAGGCTATATATTGTCTTCAATATCAGAGGCACTATTATTTTATTAATTTAATAAATGTAAAAAAATCAACATAATTGAATGAGTTTTTCAAGTCAAATGCCTTTCTGGATCCCACCATCCTGAATAATTATTGGTCAGTCTCTAAATGAGGCTGCCCGCCTCGGCGGGCCGGCCCGGTTGCCGTCGGGGGACATCCCCGCGGCGGTAGCTGGCCCCGCCCGGCGAGCAGCCTCCCAGCAGCCCTTGCGCGGGGGCTGCTCGAGCCGGGATTGGCTCCGGGGGGAGCCAGAGGCAGGATTTCCGCCCGCTAACATTTCATTTTCAGGCAAGGCTCTGGAGTATGTGGTGGCCTCTCAACTACAGGGGTTTCTGGATGAGATGGATTACCTAGATCCATTTCAATCTGACTACAGGACCAATTATGGAAGAGACACAGTTTTGATTGCCTTGGTAACCTTTTCCAGAAACTGGACAAGGTGTATGTGGATGGTTCAGCAAGGTGTATCAGTGGCCTTTCATCACAACAGCCATGGTATCATCTGGGCTGGCTCTTTGGGATGATACTTGTAGGCACGATTAAGCAGTGGTTCCAGTCATTTTTGGAGGAGCAAATTCAGAAAGTGGTGCTATGGTATTCTGTTTAATGTCCTCATTGTTGGTGTGTGGGGTCCCTTAGGGTTCTGTTTTGCCCCCCATGCTGTTTAATATCTACATGAAACCATTGACAAAGGTCATGCAGAGTTTTGGGGTGCATTTCACCAATACGCTGATGGCAAGTAAGCTGTCTTGGTACTGATCACTCCACCTGAAATCTCAGGCTCACTGCTTGAGTGTTCTGGACTCAATTCTGAGCCTGGATGCCCAAGTCTTGGCAGTGACCAGAATGGCATTTGTACAGCAAAAGCTAGTGTACCCGTTGCACCCATTACTTGAGACCTCTGATCTGGTGACAGTGACACATGCCTTGATTGCCTCCAGTTTGGAATACTGCAACACATTGTTTGTCAGTCTGCCTTTGGAACTGTTCAGAAACTTCAGCAGGCCCAAAATGATGTGGCCAGAATGCTAATTAGGGCCAGTTATAAGGAACATATAACCCCATTGTTAAAACAACTTCACTGTCACAATTTTCTGTCACAATTCAAAGTGCTCGTCATGACCTATTAAGTCAGTGGTTCCCAACCTTCCAAATGCTGCAACCCTTTAATACAGTTCCTTATGTTGTGGGAACCTCCAACCAATGCTCTCGGTTCCTAAGACCATAGGAAAGAGCTGTGTAGCTTTCCCTTTTGTGTTTTGTTTTGTTTTTTGCTTCAGTAGGTAAATCCTCTTCTCCTCTCATAATCTTCCAAAACCCTTTAATACAGTCTTACCTTTATTGCCAAATGGCGGCTCCATGATTTACTGATGGGAGAAGTGAGCCTTGACACCTCCATGACAATTTACTAATGGGAGAATTGTGTGGGGGTGTGAACCCCGATCACGCTCCTTTCATCATTTCTGACGATTTCAAGGCAATTTACTCATGGTAAGCCTCCCATGTGATAACGTCCATAGTTTCTGTGCTTTAGCGTATTCAGACTGACTCTGAAGTACACACCCCACTCCACCTATGTGGCAGTACCATGCAAAAGGTCATATTGTTTGCCATTTATTTTTCTCCTTTTATATAACAGCTCCCACAGATGAAATTTCTTTTTAAATAAAAAGGAAAAAGAAAATTAAACAAGGTCTGTTTCACAAATTTGGGATAAAAAATTATTATAGACAAACACCTGAAGAAATATACAATATTTCCTTCGATATTTCACAGATGAAAACTAGGATATGTGTGTCAAGCAACATGGTCAAGATGACAAAAGTTATTAATGAGGAACAACATGCTAGAAAGGGCCACAGCAGTTTGCTTTTGCCTAATCCTTCAAGAAAGGGTAGGATTCTACCTCTCCTCTCTTCTCACCCCCACCCACAGAATTAATTGAGAACAAAGTACTTTTGCACTCTGAATTCAGTTTGCAGCAACTGAATTAAGCCAAAGATGAAAGAGAAAACTGGGAGGAGGAGAGAGAAACTGGGATATTTGTAAAGCAGCCGAAAAAGTGGGATGACAGAGGATTAATCGGGACCTTTACTGTCAAATTAGGATAGTTGGGTGGTATGTGTGGCTATGGCTCCAGACATTTCTCTTCCTCTTTCTAGCTTGCTTAAACCAGAGTCATGTGATGCATTCACTTAGATCCTAATACTTCTTCTCCTGAAGCAATTGGCCTTCCTGTCACAGTAGAAGAGCCACCTACCCTTATGAATTCTAATGAACTAATTCAATAAAATGATATTTTAAACTTTAATGTTAATTTGGGATTCTAGAAAATTAGGTTCAATAATTACAGAAATCTAGTGAGTTAATAATTTAACAATTTAACTAACTTGTCACTGGCCATGCTGGCTGGAAGATTTTTGGTATTATAATTTTGAAAAGCTAATATTTCCAGGCTCTGATATGGAGCTATGGTTGGATAGTCTGGAATATGAGAGCAGGATGGAGATGAAATGGAGTTTGACAGATGGGAACAAAGCTGCAAAATTTGGTGTGTCACATCTGCCTTGCTTACACACTACCAAAAAGAAAAAGAAAAGGGGAAATAACATCACTTCCTCCAAAAACATGGACAAATCTTAGGATAGATTATTGAAAGACCATCAGTACACTTACAAAGAGATCTGATTGTCCACTAGCAAGACAATTACAGTGCGCCCACGTCATACGCTGAAAGCCGCACGGGGAGAAGGGGCATCGCATCCCACAGGGAACAATGTGGCGTTGACACACAAATGAGTCCCATACATTTAAATGGGGCTCAAGCATAGGCGGAATTTGCTTTACGCAGGAGACTCTGGAACAGATCCCCTGCGTAAAGAAAGGGTGCACTCTACATGCTTTGCAGAATGCTCCATAGTGTCTGCTTCAGTTAGGCACTGAACTGCATTTCTTGCCATCTGGCTACCATTGTTCAACCAGGGAAAACCACTGCACAAGAAAGTGCAGGACATCCCCTTGCTCAATGTCTTAAATTGTCATAACTCAGCCTTTGGAATCAAAAGAATTGGACATAGAAGAGTCAAATTGTCAGGAGTTTATGGCTCCAGATAACAGTGACCCTTTAAGTCTGAAGAGCTGGAAACTGAGGCATTTGGATAGGCTCTATCCACAGCAGGTTACACCTGATGCCAAGGATGCACCTCCTTCTTTTCAAAATTACAAGAGAGATAAGGAGAGGCTTTGTAGGTTCCAGTATCTGTTAAACAGGAAGCACTGATTCATTAAGCATTTGATGTCTGAAGAAAGCTGCATATAAATCTGCCAGCAGATCTCTGTTGTTGTTGTTTTTATTGCTTGAAACTCTACTGTCTTGGTGACTTGCTGTACTCTTGGTGTTCTCATGCTCCTGGACTGGCAACAATTGATTACTCTCTGTATAACCCTTTGTTGGCTTTGTTTATCTAGATTACTGTCTTGGTGTAATGACTTCTGGACAGGTGGAGAACCTTGCTCTTGTTCTTCCCTTCATCTTGCTGGATATGTAACTGACATGGAGTGTACTGACTATCCTACATCTCATTGACTTACAACCATCGTACTCTCAGGTCGCTTGTTGACTAACACAGGACAATAATAGTCCATAAGAACAAGACATAGAGAATTATGGTCAAGGTATATTTTCATATGTAAACCTGGACATGCTTAAAAAGATTTTAATTTATATACAGTATATCCCACTGTAGTGGAGAAAACCATGACCAGACAGATAAGGACATGAGGTGGGTTGGGGGGGATACAAGTCTTACCCTACAACAGAGAACTCACAGACCTAGGAGCTGAGTAAACAATGTTAATGCATGTTAATAGTCAAACAGAAACTAAATAATGGGTACATTAAATTGAAACAATATAGTTTTACATTGAGGGAGAAAAGGTAAAGGCAACTAAATAGGTCAAAGAAACCAAAAGCTAAGGAATAAGATCAGCATTGTGGACAGCAATGTAAAATGGGAAGAAAATTATGTATAGGAATAAAGAAGAATGATGTACAGCCAAATCTTATGTATATTCATTGAGAAGTCAGTCTCACTGACTTGAAATGTCATATTTTAGGTACAGGCATGTCTCAAATTACATTGGGGCTGCATTCAAGGGCTCACAATGTAAATTAGAGGCATGGTACAGAGTGCCAAAAAGAGGCGCCTCCCCGGCGCTTCTCCTTGCTCTGCAGCAGTGCTGTAGCAACCAAATTGCACGGAGCTGTTGCGCAGCAATAAAGGAATGTGTGGAAGTGGCTCTTTTTTTGTGGTGCACTTCCACTGCCCCACAGCGCCAGTGACAGCGCGGTGATGTACCAGCGGTGCAGCCTCGTTTGGAGGCTGCTGTTAAATAACATCCAAGGCCACCAAGTTAACCCCATAACTGATCAGGGGGTTGACTCTAGACAGTCAAATTTAGCCGTGCTTATCTTACAGTGCTATGTCATGCAGAAAAGCATGAACAAAAATATCCGCATCACCCTGGGCATCTTTTAGATGTTTTGATACCTTTTTATTTTGTTGCTTCCTTAGTGAGAGCTGCATGTGTAGGGTTGTTTCTGTTTCAGCAGACAGCATGGATATTTATAAAGAAAAATACATTTTCAGAAACGTTTCCTTTATTGGTGCAGGGTACTCATTATGAAGAGTTTGGATGTCATGTAATTTTTAAAAATGCAATGAAAGGCATTAATAAATAATATATGATTGACAAGGAGATGGCACTGACAAGGACAAACCAGAACAGACATTCTATCAGAAATCGCCTAACCACTGATAGATGCATAGAAAAGAAACCCTCTGCACTGGCTACAGAAACTGTGAAACTTCCAGATGCTCTTAGTGAAGAAAGTTCTTCCAATAACTTGTACTCTTCACAAGTTGGGAAGGAAGAATGAGGGAAAGGAGAGACAGCGAAAGAGCAGAAATAACCTTATCATTTTATTCTACAGTCATTGGAGATACTACTTCAGTTCCATGGCTTATTTCTGTTAGTCAAATCTAGATGCATATCTTTCTGTTTTCAAAATGCACACAGAGCCAGACAGATTTTCAGAAGTTCTCAGAAGCCTTAATATTATTTCTGCTCAGATTTTTCTTTTTCTTTAAGAAAGAACTCAGCATGCTGGATTGATTTAGTCAATGTTAGCATAATGTTCTTGAAAATCTGAAATATAGATGGCTGAACCCTTCTGAGCACCTGTGCACACATGAGCCAGAATTTGTAGTATCCACTGCACATATATACACATCCAAAGAAATTTGTCACTGCTTTTCGCCAAATATTCATTCATGGATACATACACAAGAACATATCAGCTTGAGGTTGAGTCCTTGCTATTTCAGAACAATACATTAGTGTCAGGGTAGGACATCTCTTCTAGAAAAACAGATCTTGCCTTAAACACGGGATACAGCCCTGTATCATTCATGATGCAGTAGATGGGTTTTGGAGGTGCATGCTGTTGCCAGGATTTCAAAATAACAATATGCGACAGTCAAAATTCATGACATAGAGGATGGAAATCAGGAAGTAGCATTAACAAGTTGTGTTCTATCAAAATAACAAATAAAAGTATTGATTTCAGTTCATTTAGACATGTGTTTCTAAGTAAAATTAACATATTGGTCACATTTATAAAACACACAATGCACAAATTTTATGTGTTTATTAAGGGGAAAATATGGGAGGATCTTGTTTGTTGTTTGTTGTCAAGTGCCTTCAAGTCATTTCTGACTTATGGCTATCCTGACCCCTATCATAGGGGTTTCTTGTCAAATTTCTTCAGAAGGGGTTTGCCATTACCATCCTCTGAGGCTGAAAGAGTGTGACATGCCCAGGGTCACCCAGTAGGTTTCATGGTTGTAGTCCAATGCTGAAACCACTACATCATGCTGGCATCTATTTTAGTCTACATAAAAGGAAAAATTTCCCAGCCTTCAAATAAGGGAGGACACTTTGTAATAAAGGATACCTCCTAGTCTTATAAGGTACCAGTTTTCCAGACGTAAAATATGGGACTTCCCTTATAATAAGGGACCACCTGCAAACCTAAGGGGTATGGTACACACATATCAACAATAGTCAAGGGATGCTGGCACTGCTATTATTCCCTTGCATGAAGTGATTGCCTCACTCTGTAGCTTGGTAGGGCTAGAGCCATAGAATTATCCTTTTGATATACACTTGGGTAAAGCCATTCCACAGAGACTTAATGGCTTTTTATGCTGTAAGTACAGCAAAAATTGTTGGCCCCCTGACCCACGACAAGACAAAGTTTATCTGCCTCGTCCTCTTTCTCTCTCATGGATCATTTGTTGGATTTTCAGAAGCTCCAAACAAGGCTGAAGAATATTATGGGATGGCAGATAAATCTGTGAATGCATTTAGAAACATACAGCAGTACATAAGTGTTTCAATATTATAATGAATAGGGTTTCAATATTTTAATTGCTTTTTTAAAAAAACTGCTTTAACTGTTTGATCTGTTTTCATCTGTTTTAATGATTTTATTCTTGTGAGTCAGCTGGGAGAAAAGTGGGAATTAAGTTTGATAAAATACAGTGTGTACCTCTGCCATCCCAAAATATGCTGAGCCATAAGCACACAGTGACTTTATGTGATGTCAACAATAATCATATGTGGTTGACCAAATATAAGAAGCAAAGCATATCATAAAGTGATTATGACAGGCTACTTTATGATCAGAATTCTCACATGCTGACTGCATAGAGAAGCGGAAGAATTTGACCACATAACAGTCACCTTATAACAGATGAGTTGTGTGAGCATTGCCGTCATCACAATCAGGATTATAGTTTAAAATTAGAATGGGTTGTTTTATATACATGTCATCGTGAAAAGAGATTTTTTTCTGATCCATTTATTAATGAAAAAAGAAATTATCTTGTTCAGAATCAAGAGATCATGCATCTCACCTTTTCCCACCCAAATTAATATCATTTCTTTCATTTTCTCTAGTAAATTAAAGATAGCATTAAACCTGAATTATAGATAGGGCTAAGTCATCTATAAATTTCAGGTTTCATAGGGGAATGATGACATATAGTTAACATTCAGTGAAGTATTTAACATTTGACAAAACTCAAATTTGCAGTAATAAAAGTAATTTTATTGGGCATTTAAAGTAATATGCTTTTTTAAAAAAGAAGAAGAAACCCCTGTTTTAGGAGTACTGTAATCAAGAGAATAAAGTTAAATTTAGTTCAATTGGAGAGCATGTTATTTATATCCCAAAAGTCCTAGTTCAATCCTTCATGTCTGTAAGTAAATCTGGGGAAGGTACCTTTGGAGCAGTATGGATGAGTGGGAAAATGCTGCCCCTTATTGCTGCGTAGCATTGCCACGGCCACCAAACGGCGAGGCACCTCTGCACAGCAAAAAAGGAGCCGCCTAGAGCATCTCCTTTTTGCGACATCATAAGAGCTGTAAAATACGTTCCCAATTGGTTGGTGAAAACTGATATGTGTATACCATGACCTTGAATTTGTATCTGAAATTGTTTTTAACAATTATTAATAATTATATTTCGCAATTATTATTTTATCAAGTTATTTTGTATACTGGTCAATGACCAAATAAATCTTGCTACTACTACTACTACTACTACATTTCTCCCTGAACTTGTTTAGACCCAAATACATGGTTTCAGATTAAATGTTGTCATTATTGCTGGGAAAGCAATCTAAAACAAAAACCGTATCCCTCTCTCCACTGAAAATTATATTAGGATTGGTTTAAACTGACTGAAATAAGGCCAAAGCTGTTGACACAAAAAAATAAGCTGTGCTACAGTATAACTGCAATGACCTGTTATTATAGTGATAAACACAGCCATGATATTATAAAGAAGATCACATCCACTTCAGACTTGAAAAGAAAGTATTGTTATTTCTCCAACAACAAAACAAAAACATATAAATAATGTGATACTGTCTTATCTACCTTAAAGCCATTTAATCATAATTGCTGTTTTCTGCAATGATCAGCAATCTTGTATTAAAGGTATTTCACTTGATCTGTGGGTGAGGCTGAAGACAATAAACACATGCAATTGTGCAATAGACCTTGAATGGCAGAATGAAGCTATAGGGAATTTAGCCAATCTAAGTCTTAGGGTCATAGGCAATCCCTGCTCCTCCTTTTTTCCATCTGTCCCTTTCGTTGACATGATATCAAAAGCAAACAACAGAAAATCAGATTAACTTTGACAGAATGGGGTTTCTGGGCCAAATCCAGTTTTCTTCCAGAGAGGTAACACCCACTGAATCCATGGGTAACACCCATTGAATAAATGGTAACAACACAAGTTCCATTCATTTCTATTCTGAGATTGATAATAGGGTTTTGTCTTATGTCTCCATCACCACAAAATACTGATATTTCAGCGTCAAATTGAAAATGGGGGGAAATGTAGCTCATCACATAATTTACCTTCTAAAGAAGTAACCCCAGGCCATAGAGAGTGGAGGGGTCTAACTCTATCCTGTCCTATAACCCCACTCCAAATTCTCTTTCCTTTCTCATCCCGCCAAGGCATTTTTTTCTTCATCTCCATCTCCTCAGGATGGCAAGTAGAGCTAGATAGCTAAGAGAAAGGTAGTTCCAGAGTTCTTTTGACATGATAATCCTGATCTGTTTTGTACCTTTATTATAAGATTACTGATCATTGCAGAACTATTTTTCCCAAGAAGAAGCAATGTAAACTATATATAACATTGTACCAAACTAACACCAGTTTGGAGAGACATGACACTATATATGAGCATATAAAACAATGCTCTTATATTCTTTCTTGGGAGAGTCTCTCAGCTAGGACAGATCTCCGTTTACAGAAAAGAAGGGGGGATTTTCTACTTCCTCAGCTTTCTCCCTCCTGTTCTCTAAATTTTTGCTAATTTCCACATGGTTCCAAAGAGTTTTCTGACCCTATGGACCAGATTTTACAATGGCATTTTGGTAGAGGGAATTTATAAAAATT
>NC_056526.1:164684142-164700059 GCF_019175285.1 Sceloporus undulatus | reverse complement strand
AATGCAGTCCCCCTTCCATTAGCAAAATTTGTCACTGGATCAAAACTCCTTCTGCTCTAGGGTAGGAGAGTGCCATTTTCATTCTCATAATATGTATTCTATGTACTTTTCCTACTTGCATTCTGATACTATTGTGCTTCTTTCAGAAGATTATTATTGAATTGTTACATTTTCTTCCTCAGTGATGATGTCTTCTCCTTCTCTCCCTCCCCTTCTTCTCTCTCTATGTCTTTCTATAATATTATTATAGCATGAATGCTGGGAATGGCATCTTAAGACCTATTTTGTAGGAAAGCAACAAATCATTAAACAGGATGCATGGAGCATTTAGTTTAGTTTAGTTTTTGTTTTAACAAAAGAGTCAAGGCGCTTTAAATGCTTAGGTACATCACAAAAAAACCCTCTCATTTTATTTATTTACATAATGGTCCCCTGTGTTTATCTTAGATGCTCTTTAATAATACTAGTTGACTGTCAAAAATATATCCCTGATAAAATGATAGTAATTTTTGGATCTGCTAATCTGTGTTAATGCCATTTTGGTAAGGATCTGGCAACAGCTGTTAGAATGTTGTCCCTGGAGGTCAGGGAGCGAGGATGGGAAAACCCTTAATAAAATGTTGTCAGAAGCTACAGGTGGGAAATAAAGAAGCTCTTGTGACCCCTAATCCTGTTCCCTCATAAAGTCACAGAGGGCACAGCCGTTTCAGTGGCTGAAATTAGACAACCAGCCAGTGGTCTTCCAATATCAACTTTTGCAATTTGCCAATATCACTTTTGATAAAGAACCAATGAAATGAAGCCCAGCTTCTGTCCTTTCTTGCTTGCCTTCAATAAGCACAAAAGAACAATTCCATTGCAAATAGGTTATTTGATAATAATTTTTGCAAAAGAAATATTTATCAGTCAGGCTTTAATTAACTTCCACCCCAGTTAAGGAAGCTAATATTTCGGGGGGGGGGGGGAGTCTTTTATAATAAGTATGAGCCATATCCTTAATCGTAGTAAGCACCTTATACAAATAATTGTGCTGATATTGGCTGGAATACTTATGCAATAAGTTATTATGTAATGTAGCAAGGATCGGGGGGAAATCTGTGCATTTTGGTGTATATTTAGAAGCCAAAAATGGACTAAATGAGATACGTGATCTAATCCATATGACAATTACATGAAGTATCCAAACTGAAGTTCATTTAAGTTCTGATTGTAAACATTTGCATCATAAGCTTGAAATCTATTGATGGTCTCAACTAAAGGAGACCTATTAGAACACTTGTTAAAATGTAAGTCAATAGTTTTATGGATTTCATGGGTCCCCTTTAGTTGGGATTACCAATGCGATTCAGGCCACTGTACGTACATTTAAGACTATCACAACTCTTTGCAAAATAGTGCTAATAAAGGCCTGGTACAGACGAACCTCATGGCACGTCTTGATGACATACAAGGGTTGCCTCAGGGCATCTCTTACAGATGCCCCACAACCCTAGCACATCTTCCATACATCAAAATAGCGGCGCCCTGTACAGATGGGTGCTGCCATTTTGACACAAGGGACGCCTAGTATCCGCACGTCGCAGTGCCATAATGATGTTGAGAGTGCGCCATTGGTGCACTGCGGTGTCATTATGGCACCCCAAAAAGAATCCTCTTTTCATGGGTTCTTTTTGCTCCGCAAGGAAGCCGTGAGGTTTGTCCACTGTGGCTTCCTCGTGGAGCAAACCAGGGCAACAGCAGACCGCCCTTTTTGGGCGGTCTGTACTGGGCCATAATGACACTAATGGGGCTGTACATACAACCCCTAAGGGACAACGGGACACTGGCCCTTTCCTAGCTGGATCAGGGCCGTGGCAACCTCATGCTGCGGCCCTGATTCGGCCTTTTGAGGGTGCAATAAGGAGCTGCAAAAAGCGGCTCTTTTTTATGCCCTCAAAAGGGCGCCATAGCCACATTGCCACAGCTATATGGTGCTTCTTTGGTGCTGAGTTGTATGGACACAGCGCTGGAGGTGCACCATGATTCCACGTGCCATGTAGAGTAGCGCATGGTATCGGGGCACCCTGGGGAGGCAGAGTCAGGCATGAGTCATGAGGACTCTGCCCCCATGCCGGCCTTAATGGCCAGTGTGTACATGGCCTAATGGCAACAGCTCATATATCTTTTTTATCAGGATCCAGCTATGATGAATCTACTGAACTCAACAAGGTAAAACCAATATGTCTGACACTGATAGGTAAATACAGAAAGGGAGAAGGAGGGAGGGACTAATTTGATTTTTTTAAAAAGTTGAAGTGGAGTTTTAAGATAAGAAACCTCCAGAAATAAATTTTCAATAAAAAAATAATAAAAATCTTAGTTCAGCATGCTGTGGGGGAAATCATTGCAGAATAAAAACCATCTTTCTAGGAGTTTCTTTTAGCTCTTCCATTTTAGTTGTGTTTTTCCTCCCTTTTACTGTAATGTCACATGGTATAAATGGTAGCAACATTTTACTAGATTTGCTAAATAAGCCATATTTTTATGTAAATGAGATTTGGTTCTATAGACCAAATACTTCTATAAACATATACTGTACCTTTGAAACATTCCAAGATAATTACTTAATACTGTGTAGATAACAGGTCCAGTTTTGAAATTCTCACTCTGATTTTATTGGATGGGATTTCTCATTAGCGAATGTAGAAAATGGCAAAGGGAAAACTGGATAGTAGTGGGCATAATTATTTATTGGCTCCAGCAAGAATAAATTGTCATTGCTGAAAATGTAATGCCATCAAAACTCCTTTTCCACTCGCAAAAGGAGCACTATTGCTAATAGACTTCAGAGCTTGAAATAAATAAATCTTTGGAATCCTGTTGCATCTCCTGGGGTGTGACATTTGACAGTCTTTTATAGCGCCGAACGAAACAAGTTTGTGAGCTGGAATTCAATTGTGGTGTATTGATTCCTTGCATCAGTCATTATTCCCTGCTGATTGACAGCTGAAAATTGGTTACGTTAAGTATTTCATATGTTATATTGGCTGACATTTGCTTGCCTGCTCTTGTGTCAATATTGTTGTAAAGATCTCCAGCTCTATGAGATAGCAATATACACCGACTGTGGCTTTTGTGTGATGTTCCAGTGTTTTTCCTGACATAATTTAAGACATATTAAAAACCAGCAGCATCTCCCCTCTTGAGGAGCTTAATGCCAATATTATTGTCTTCCAGGGGGAGATCATGTATGCTCATAATCGGGTGCTAATTTCCACCCATATGCTCATGTTTAGGCATTAGGCACTATAACTGTAAAACTGAGCCTGATTGATTGATTCATGTCAAGCCTCATCTCAGCTCATGCAGTGGAAAGTCATCCAGCTGACCCTTTTTACACTAAAAAAAGAGATTTGTGTTCCTTTCTTTCACCTGGAACCATCAAATTGACTGAATAATCTGTAATACATTAGTGCTGACATTTGTTAGGCGAGAATTAAACAAGACACAGTAATCATTCCCTTGAATAAAAATTGTGTTTGATTTCCAGCAGAGTTCTATTAAATGAATGATAGAGTTGTCTGCTTCAAAGCAGAGAATGGTGAATATTCTCAGAGATAATGAGTTCCATTAACACTTTAGTGACTCGTGATCACACTCACTCACACACACACACACACACACACACACACACACACACACACACCTGCACCTGAATGGAGCTTAAGAGAAGCATAAGCATTTTTAACTGGTACAAAATCATTGGTGATCAAGATAGGAATCATAAATTTAATACATTCTGAATGGGCTGACATTTTTGTTTGTCTGATTGTGCTATCAAAGGGAAGGACCATCATATCAAGACTCAACTAATGTGGAAGTCAGCAACTAGGCAATTATTACAACATCTGTCCCATGTACTAACAACATTTTGTTTTCTTGTTTCATTTTCCATTTTTTAAATTTCTATACTTATAAGCAAAAATAATTCCCAGATGTGTGTACATGAACATTTCTTTTCTAGTTTATATGCACAGCTACTATGTAATTTTCAAAATTAGAATTTCTCAATAGTAGAAGGGGGAAGTCACCCAAAATCAGTCAGGTGGAGAATTCAGTGGTTCTTAATTGTTGATTCTGCAAATGTTTAAGATTTCAATTCCCAGACTCCCTGGCAATTGTCTCTGCTGTCTGGGGTTCTGGACATTGAAATCCAAACATCTGGAGGATCAATAACTGAGAACTGCTGAGTTAATATTTTGATAATTTTGTTTTGAAAAAAGAAACAAATAAAGTTAGCACTTATCTGAGCAGCTTTCAAAGAGTATCCATAATTTGTACAAAACCCCAATGAGAAGAATCTGTGACTCAAATGAATCTTTCAAGGTCAGGACTTTTTGTGCAAAATTTCCAATGTTTTCTGCTCAGCAAACACTATTTTCCTGATGTCACGGGGGATTTATTTTGCGCATCATTTGTACATGGTATTTTTGCACAGAAAATGCAGATTTCAATGCAAAAATATCACATGCAAATTTAGTACAAAATAAGTCCCAACCTGCAAGGATTCTCTTTAATCAGTTCTTCTCATATGGTCTTCCTGATACTTAAGAAATACATTTTTCAACCATTTAAAAATATTTTTGAATATTTTTCCATCTTCACTTAATGTATGGTGCAATATTACTCATGTCTATTCAAATGTAACTTTCATGATCTTCAAAAGGAGTTCCTTCCAACGACTGGAACCTCAAAGGAAGCTTACAAAAGAAGAGTTTCCCATCTTTCCAGCAAGAGCACACCAGTCAACCCCTTTCCCTTCTAGACAGCCTTTCTGGGATTCTAAGAGGCTGCTTATAGAAGCAGGGATACAGAATTTCACTTACACAGATTGCACTTATTATGCTCCTGGGAAATTAAAACAAACGTGACAGTCCCAAGGATTCAAATGGAATATTTAAGATAACTGTCAGGGTTGTGTAAATTAGTGGTTGGTGGTAACAGGCATTTTTATCCACTACAATCAGAAACAACAGCAGCAACAACAGCAACAACAAGCTATTGATTGTCTGGGTAGCTTATTGCCAGTCTACATTTTTCTTATTCTCAGTCATGATATCTCACAAGGAGAAGTACATTGAAATCCCAGAAATGTAGAACTATGAGCATGACAGAGTAAGACTTAGTGGTAGCATAGGACTTTGGCTACCTCACCAAAGGCTTCAGGAAAGTGTCAAGAACTCACAGAACTTGATTCTGTGCTTATTGCCCAATATGACAGACTATCATTTCTGCACCTTGGAACGTTGTCTTGAATGGAATTACTTTTTGAAAGTACTGTATATACTCGACAATAAGTCGACCTCATGTATAAATCGAGGCCAAGTTTTGGGGCCAAAAGCTTTTGGTATGACTTGTGGATAGGTTGAGGGTAAAACCTAGGGGCATATAGCAAAGGATCTAAAAGATGAAGCAAAGCAAATCAGTTTCAAGGAATTTACAAAATTCCAGCATACATTTGTGCTTACTCTTAAGACTGGGATGGATAAGAGAGTAGAGGGGGGCTGGTGCTTCCAGGACAGATTATATTCTTGCTTTTCACCAGAGCATGGTTCCTTCTTTTAAATATAGTACTTACTTTGACCGTTGATGTCAATTCAGGTTTTTTTGGTCAATTTTTTGACCTACATTTCTAGACTTAGACATGTGTATACAGGAATGTATTCCCTCTATTTATTACACAGTTTAAAAAGTAATTAACAGTGTTTATTCATTGTGTTTGAAATGGAACTCATCACATCATTTATTGCTCTTTTTTTGTCTGTTGTTTAAAATATATCAGAGAATGGCATAAAAACAAACAAAAAATTAAAATGCTTCTTAAAATGACTACAAATGTCCATTAAAAGTATCTAGGAAAAGTAACTGGAATGTGTTATGTGTTACTCTTATACCCAGTTTACCCACTGGTAATGTTATTATTGAAATGTAATTTCTTTCTCCCCACATCTTCTTCACCTCCAAAGGCCTGTCTTTCTCCTCTGCTCAGACTTCTGGTTTATTCTCAGCTGATTTCTGGCTTAGTCTTTGGCTCTGGTCTCCTGGCTCAGCTCCGGGTCCTGGTTCCCAGCTGCTGGCTCATTTCTGACAGCTGCCTATGATTCAGCCTTGACAGAAGGTCACAGAAGTCTGCTACTCTCCAGTAGCCAAAAGGGCAAAATTCTCTACATTTTGTGAGCAAACTTGGGCATTAGGCTAAGAATCCCAAAGAGCTCGGAAATGTTACTTTTTGAGGCTACAACTTCTTGAATCTGATAGCCAAAAATAATTTTTACAAGTAGTTCCAAAACCACAAGGCCCTTCTGGTCTGCCACTTAAGTATGCCATCAAATATTATGTAGCTTGAAAGCACTTACAGAATTTCTAGGTCTTTTTCATACCACATGGTTATAGCACTATAATTCCAATTTAACAGCCATAGTTCTTTCATCTGGAATCCTGAGATATGTGGTTTTATGAGGTATTCAGAATAGCATTTAAAGTGGTGTCAAACTGCATTATTTCAACAGTGTAGATGCACCCTTAGACATCAATGGACTTGAACTTGATAAAAACCCAGGAGGGATTCACCACCTCTTCACATGGACATTGCTTGAGTAATGCCAGCTCAGTATCATCTGATCCAGAATAGCACTCTCCATTTAACATATCCTTCTGAAGTAGTTTCAGCCCAGAATATCAAAGTCAACACTACCCATAAGTATTTGCCATTCATTTGTTATTAAAAAGTTTTTTTAAAAAAAATAAATAAGAAGCAATGCACATACTCAAAGCTGTCTGACTTGATTTTTGTGTTTTTGTATATTGCACAGTGGCTTTCTGTCAGTAGAATTCCCCATATTTTATTTTAATATGGTTGAGTATCCAATTTAAGAAATTCATTCCATTCCATTCTGTAATAATAAATGGCAGTTAAGTATGTTCACTCCTTCCTATAACCTGATTACTGAATGCCAAAGGGGTTTTGCTGGGAAGGAGAGTTGCCAAATAAGACCAAGTTGGAAGAAAAAAGGCCACAACTTTATTAAAACAGCAAACAGGGGTAGGATTGGCCCAGAGCATGAGGTCTGGATCTGGAACATCCATCAACCCCATGTTGATCGAAGCACTGCTTTGCTTGGTCATGGCCAAGTATCGGGATGATATAGGGACAACAAAAAGGCGCTCTATAGGACATGCAACTGGGCGATCGCGTGTTTCTGTTAAGCCCCTAGCCACCGAGAGATTCTGAATCGATGTGGCCTCCACAATGGCCACATTGCATGCCCTCAGAGCTCCCGGGTCCCAAAGGACTCCTGATCCACGCCCACCAGATCCAAGACCTATGCTACCACCCCCAAAAAGTTGTGACAAAGAGCACCCAAACCTAGGGAGGGAGGGAGGGAGGGAGGGAGGGAGGGAGGGAGAGCTGAGCTGAAATGGCACTCAGGCAGGATGCCATGTGGCCTTAAATAGGCCAAGCTCAAAAGGTATGCCGGGAAAGAGGGAGGCACTGCCCACCCGACACCCTCAGCCAATGGCTGAGCCCAGAACCCAGGCCAGCTAATCAGGGAGCATTTCTGCTCCCCAAGGCATGCTGGGAGATGAAGTCTCCCAGCGCCGGGGAGCGGAGGCCGCTCCAGAAACCTGGGAGCTGAGACACGCGCAGTCTGGCCCCGACAAGGCGTGCAGGGAGCATGAGCGTGTGCGGATGCTCCTGGGAGAGGCTAGCTCCCCAACAACAACACAGCCGGCCCCAGTAGGTCAGGGCAGCCCCCTTTAACCTATAATGCTCTTTCAACAACATTGCTAGAATAAACAAAGTGATGGCTGTCATTCTCTGAAATAAATGTTTAATTTCTTTTTTTTAAAAAAAAAACCTGTTTTATAAATTACAATTTACACAGGAATAATGCAGACAATTTTTAAAAAATATTTAAATATTTTATCTCACAGTATAGCATAACATCTTCAGGGAGTGGACTTCCAAAAAAAAATAAATTATTTTAAAAGTTAAAATAGTCCCAAACCATCTATGTATATGTATCTGAATGAAATCATTAGGCCTGAAAGGCTTCAATAAAAAACTAAGTTTTAACTTGGTACTGGAATGAAAAGAGGGTTAATGCATATTAGACCACAACATGGGAAGCATTCCTCGGTTGGGGTGTCACTATGGAGAAGGCCTTGTCAAGACTGCCCTACAAACTGTAGGACAGACCAGGGGCTGAGCCCAATTGATACCAAAATTAGTTCAATCAATCGAGTTGGTAAAAATGATAGATTTGATTAAGAAGAAATGTCACCATCAACACCATCACCATGAATTCATTTGACAGTTTAACAAGTTACTGACTAGAGTTTTGGATCATTACAGTTTCAAACTCTTTTTCTGAAGCTAGGAATGAGTGTGAAACTGTGGGAGTATGTGTGATGTTCCAATTCATCTCACTTTTTCTAATGTTGTTGTGAGCAATTTCATCCAGATGTTTTGTTGGTTCATGAGAGATTGCTCCCAAACCACCTATCTCCACTGGAACCACAGTTGTTATTTTTTCTTTTTTCTTTTTTTTAAATTTTTTAGAATTTTATTAATATATAAATACATATACAAACATCAAACATACCCCACAAAATAAATACATAAACACTCATTGAATCAACCTTACCCACATATATCTCCTACCATATAACATTCATTCTAAAAAATTTCATTATTGTTTCCTGAAAAGAGAGTATCTTCCCCTAATAGAACTTAAGAACTTCCTTATTAAAGAATGCTTATCTTTGCTTTACTTCTCCTATTCCGAATAGGTCTTTTTTGTCTTTTGATTTTAATCATATTACTTTGTTTCCCCACATTCTTATATACATATATCACAACCAATATAACTATCCATAAATGTACTTCTTACACTTCTCTCATATTCATTCATTCCTTCTCCTATATATTATACTCTTCCTTATCTGTTTCTATTTTCCCTCATTGTTTTCTCTTAATTTATTTTCCCAGTAGTTCATTATTAAATGACAACATTTCTGAATGACTCCATCATCTTCCCCTCTCAAATTTCTAGTAAGTAAATCTAAATCTTCCATATCTAACAATTTTTCCATCCGCTCCTCTTCTGTTGGTATCTCCGATGATTTCCATTTCTGTCCATATAGTAATCTCGCTGCTGTTACCATATACAATATTATCTTCCAATACTTGTTTTCTAACTCTTTCTTAATATTGAGGTTACATTCAATAGGTACATTTCAGGTTTCATATAAAAGGATAGTCCCAAAATTTCCATACACGCTGAGTGGATCATTTTCCAGTATTCTTTAGCCTTCCTACAGCCCCACCACATGTGTACATACGAACCTTCTTTGTTCTTACATTTCCAGCACCTAGGATTTAAATTCTTATTTTTGTTCATCTTTACAAGTTTAAATGGGGTTAAATGCCACATATACAACATCTTGTAATAATTTTCCTTTAAGTTTTGACATATTGTGAATTTACCCATTTTTCGCCATGTTCTCTCCCAAGTTTCTAAATCTATTGTTGTTCTTTTTTCTCAGAGGCACTGGATCCCCAGTTTGCAAGCTTCACAATATTTCCCTCTCTTTGTATGCAAGTCTGCTGTGCTCTTGGGTTGCAAAAGCAGCTGTAATGATACTTTGGAATCTATGCAAAAAAAAAAAAAAATGACTTACTGTTTGGAAAGAAACGATGAGAAAATAAGCCTGAAAAAAAATTATCAAAAATAGTGAACTAAAAATCTTACAAACAATTAGAACATAATATTCCAGATACCTGTCGCTAAGAAAAAGAAAGGTTACATTATAGATTATCACTGTTGCTGCTGTTGTTATCCTTTCCAAATAAAAACTACAGTACAATGGAGTTTTCAAAATGCTCTCCACTTTCCACAATTGATTACATGTACATTCCATTGTATCAGCTACAATTACATTAAATTAATTTATGCTATAAAATGTAAAACAGTTATGAGGAATCACATCCACCAGCACTTTGATGCAGAGCGCAAGACAATTGGGACAATAGCTTGTCACACTTTGTTTTTGATGGAAATAGAATTTGCCTTATGTGTTTCATATTTCCCCAAAGCCTTCTGAGGTAACTTGCCTAGAGCAACTACCTGTCTAACTCCTCCGCATCCATCTTCTGGGTGTCACCTGCTAAGGTGAAGAGTCTGGAAAAGCCTGGACACTATATGTATGGGTGGCCTTTTGTTTATGGCAGACAAAGACAAAATCCTCAGGATTACCTGAAGATATCACATAACACACAAGATGGAGTTACTATTATTCTCTTCTAAGACGTATTGTGTTTCCCTTGGGCAGAGAAAAGAACATGCAGCCAATCCTGGGAGGGCAGGTCCTATTAAAGATTTATGCAAGCCTGAATTATTTGGCTTTAAACGCTGTCTTTTCCCATTTTTTAATAAGAAGGATGCTTTATTTAGGCACTGCAACCTGAAGTAGATGGTATCACCAGTAATCCTTGGCTTAGGCAGAGAGCTTCTAAATGGATTGAATTAGGTGCAAGACTGAGTTGTTTGATTTTTTTCCCCTCTCACTATCCCCCTCCCCTAATTTCTTGTTTTGTTTTTTGCTTCTAAAGATTCATTACAAAATTCCTCACTAATGTGGCATTTAAAGTGGGACTAAAAGTTGGACAAACTTCTTTTAGGTCTCTTCTATTAGGGATCATCTTTAAAGCATGATGGGGAGTGTCAAATGCCTATCTAAGAAGAAATATTTAGCTTTGCAGTTTGCATTTTTCATCATCATCTAAAAATGGTTCCTAAAAAAAGAGAGTAAGAGAGAGAAAGAGACCTAAAAGAAGTGTATGCAACTTTTAGTTAAAACTTGAATGGGATTAAAAGAATATTACTTCTAGGACTAGAGTTCATAGAATACCCAATCAGCACAGCCAGCTAATGCTCTTAACTGACTTTCATCCTTTGCATTTAAGGAGGATTTTGGGGGACTGGGAATTAAGGAATGTTCAGAATAATTATCATCTGAGCTTGGAAAATTTTATTTTGGACTATAATATGCCACAGCCAGAATGACCAATGACTGGGTATTCTAGTTGGGGATTCTGTGAGCATTAGTCAAAAAGGTAACATTTTCAGAGTGCCGTGATGTCTACCTACACTTCTTTGGATAAATGTGCTTAAAATAGAAAAATAAAAATAATTCCACATATTATCTCTGATACTATAGTGTCATAGTGTAATTCCAGATAATGTTGAAGAGTATATATTTTATACCTTTGCATAAAGTAGAATCTGATACTACCTTATGCAGGTAGTACCCCATGGATGTGCATCTGGTTTAAAAATTAGGCCTGCCCAGCTCTGCCCTTCTGACCCAGAATAGCCACTGAACTGTCATCAAAATGCCTGGGAGTAGCCACCAGAAAGCTACTTGGAACATAGTTACTACTTAAAATAATTTTTGGATGGGATCCTAGATTCTGGCCCCATACAGACAGACCAAAATAAAGCTGCTTTGGGTCACTTGTGAGGTATGCTGTTTAAATGATGCATGTGTCCTAAGAGTCCGGAAGCCACATCAAAGCCACGATCCAGTCCTAAGGACTAAAGTGCAGCTTTAGCGCAGCTTCTGGACTCTTGGACACATGCATCATTTAAACAGCATACCTCCAAAGTGACCTGAAGCAACTTTATTTTGACCTTTATGTATTGTTTTCCCTTAATTTAAATTAGGGAAGGTGTGGCCTATGGGATACTTGTGGCACTAGTGGCACTTTATGGTTCCAAAGAATCCCAATTTTTGTTGCCAAATGCAACTAGAGTAAATGAGGGGCAATGTTATCACATTTTTGGTCCCCTGGGCTGTTTTAGGAACCTGGATGTTTACTAAAATGGCTCACTAAAATGGGGATAGTGTTGTCAAAGTGTATTTGGAAGTGTACTACATTGTCACCATGACAAACCCCATATCCATTCCCAGGCAACTATGGATTTATAGAATCATAAAGCTGGAAGATACCACAAGAACAATCCAGTCCAACCTCCAGCAAGATACAAAAAGCACTCCAAACAGATAGCAATTCAGCATCTCTAAAAAACCTTCCAAAGAAGGAGATTCCACTATACTCCAAGGCACTTATTCCACTGTCAAACTTGTAGTTTTTATCATTAGGAAGCTCTTGCTAATGTTTACATGGAATTTTGTTTCCTATAGATTGAATCCATTGCTAGTCTCAACAGTATGGTACAGCTTATTCATGGTAACCAAATACAGGTTATAGCCATCAAATTACAAAAATGATTAAAACCTTTAAAAACTTTTTCAGTCAGTTAGCTCTATAACATATGAAGCAAAATGTTTACACTAAAATTACAAAAATGTTTCATACTAAAACATATCACAATTTTCCATAATCCAGTCAAATTAGTAACATCTATTTATTATAGATTCCCATGCAGGCCTTTATCCTCAAAATCTAATCTAAGTTTAGCTGCTTTCACAGTGAATCTGGCTGTGTTGAACATAACAGACTTAGCTGTACTAGCTAACAAGTAAGTGATTTTCTCCAGGTCACTTTGGTTAGCTACAAGTTCTAAACTTCTTTTCAGAAACTTATCCCTTGGGGTTTTATATATCCTACAGTGTAGCATAAAGTGTATGGTGTCTTCAATATCCCCACTTCCATAAGCGCAAATTACACTGCTCCTTGGAGATCTTCTTATATTTCCCTTCAATGTAATTGATTTTCAGTCTCTGAGGTAGCTGAAAACAAGTTTGCTCCATCAGTGGTGCTACTAGGGTTGGCATCACCTGGTGTGGTAACTCATGGTGACATCCCCCCCCCCAGTCGCATTAACCTCCCATACCACACCATACTGAATCCTTAGTATGGGACTTTTTCTGGTAACTGAAATCTAAAACATCCGAAGGACCAATGATTGAGAAACATTGACCTGCAAGATTCTGCCTTTTGTACACACATTTGTCTAATATGTGCACTTTTGCCAGCAGTTTCCCCTAACATGTTCTCACTAGCATAAAGATTTTGTACACACATTTGTCTAGTATGCTTGATTTTGTATGCCTTTGATGTCTGGAAAATAACATCTGAAAATTTAGTGAGATGGAAATATAAAAGATAACTGCAGTTTGGTCTGTTCACAAGTCCAAAATTAGGCAAATCCACAAGAAAATGCAAATCGAATAAATTTATCTTTGTCTTTAATTCCTTGCATGTTAACCTGCATACTTCTTTTCCCTGAAGGATCACAAATGTGAGACTATATTACTCACAGTTCTTGCCCACATTCTGTGCCACAGCAAACATCAGAGAGACAGGAGTGATAATACAATCGTAGCTTACCCTCTATTTCTGCTGAAAGGTGTCACTAATATCTTTGTGTTAACAGTGCTCAGGTTCAAATATTTTCCCCCTCCTTCTCCTCAATCAATGGGTATCATATCTACAGGGTAACAAAAAACACCATATATTTTTTCTTCTTTCTTCAAGTTGATGCAAAAGCATATTTGTGTTGCTCCTGTTGCTGAGCAACAGTGATCTCTTCACTAGTTCTGACAGTTGCTTTTTTCTTCAGGGGAGCAGAAAAACAAGAGCAGAGCATTGATCCTCAACGCATTATCAGATCTTGTCACACACACGTTCAGAAGCTGATAGCATCTAATAATGTTGCTCAAAGCTCACTTTACACATCATTGAACTTTTGTGGTTAAACTTGGGCAGGGTGCAGTAGGGAAATGCATTTCCATGTATACTAGTAATTCTAATTAAGCAATGAGAACTGCTTTTCCTGGGTTAGCCAGAAGATGATTACTTATTAGATATGTTGCAGCCATTCATATGGGACACTCAAAAGAGAAATTGATCCCATTCAAGGGTATCTGAGGACATTGAGGTAAACAGGTAAACAGGCCCTGATTTACCTTAGTTTGTTGTGTGTTGCTGATGGTGTTTCTTCCACTCTCCCCAAGATTAATAAATTCACTTTTGACCATAGTCAAAGCCTGGAACAATTACTTTTCTGGAAATTGCAGTCCACATTTTCCAAGTTGTTGCTATAATAGCAAACCAGACACTGGCAGCACTACAGACTTCCTGAATCCAAGAAAAGGATCTTCTCGCACAAAAGAGGGGGGTAGGATTGATATTGTTCCTTTTTGTTGTCATTTTATTGTTTCATTGTTAATGTATACAAAAACACAGGGAAAGCATGTATAAGCATGCTTTCATTGTATAAATATATTTGTACAACTTGTATATTTGTACAATAAAGGACATGGCACTGTTTTGCAGGCACAATTTTATCAATGTTTGAAAAAAAGGTTCCCTCTTATGACAAGTGGTGGTTCATTTGTATTCTCTTCCATTAGCTGGCGTTGGTTGCTCACACTGATATTATTACATGATCAGATATGATTGGCTGTGTATCAATATAATTATACTTCCATCCCATCCTGCCTCCTATTGGATTACTCACATGGTTAATCCAGGAAGAAAGAAAGAAAAACTCTAATTAGAAGGCTAAAATGTCATAGAAAGGATAACAGTAGATAGGAAAAACAATGGGAATGAGAAGGGTAAAACAATGCATTTTCTCACAACAGAATTGTTTTTTCAGAATATCTCCTTCTTAATGAAAGGCACTTCTATCCCCCTATATACTGAAATGGAAAAAAATAGGATACAGTTGAAGATTATATTACTGAAAGACAGAGAAATGTTATACAGGATTTAAAGTGATCCAGTTTGTTTCAAATATTAAATGGTTTAATATACTTGTAGACTGCTTTATTTATTTATTTATTACATTTACATTGTTCAGTTTTTCCCCTAAATCATCTGTATACCTGCCTGAGACCCAGTAATATAAAATGGGATATACATATTGTTGTTGTTTTTAAAAAGTGGATAATCATGAAAACCTTATTAAAAAAATAAAATCATGTTAGTAATGTATGAGTGCAGTTTGCTTCTTCTAGCACCAGTTAGTTGGGTAGGAAACAACAGAAAGGGGTGATCGTCTTATTCACATCTTGATGTGATCTTCCTAGAGGCATCTGACTGGCCACTATTACCCATGCAATACTGAGCTAGATTATCTTTTGGATTGGATTAGATTATCCAACTGTATATGTACTTAAAAGCACTGCAGCGTTCTAGGGAAAGACTCTTAGAACTCTTTAGGCAGCATGTTCTCTATCATCAGTAGAACAGTAAGGTGTTTAACTCTTGAGGGATCATGAGAAACAGTAGATGTCTGATAATGGGGATACCACTAAATAATAGAATCATAGCATTGAAACTGGTCTCATGGGCCATTAGGTCCAAAGCCCTGTAGGATCTTCAACTAGAGCATCCCCAGTAGCAGCAGTACAGCCTCTTTTGGAAGACGTCCAGAGAAGAAGAGCTCACCATATTTCTAGGCAATTGGTTCCACCGCTGGACTGTTCTCACTGTCAAGAAGTTCCTTCTAATTTTCAATCAACATCTCCTCTCCTGTAACTTAAAACCATTAGACCTAGTTCTACCCTCTGAGGCAACAGGTAGCAACCCTGCACCCTCTTCTTTGTGGCAGTCCTTGGGGCATTCAAAGAATGTGATCATGTTGCTCCTTCAGTCTTCTCTTCACCAAGCTGAACATTCACAGTTCCTGCTCTCCTCATATATTTTGTTCTCCATACCTATTATAATTTTCATTTCCCTTCTTTGAACCTGCTTCAGGTTATCTACAGTGTTTACCTACATGCTATATTGTTTCCAAGGTGGGGATCTTTGCTTTACCAATCCATGTTTTTCATTGCCTGTCCACCTAATGGTCCTCCCACCTCATCTCAAATAAATGCATGTGCCAGGCCAGTATGTA
>NC_056526.1:164642787-164684132 GCF_019175285.1 Sceloporus undulatus | reverse complement strand
TATGTAGTCTGAAGTGTTCTATGGTGGGCATGCAGAGGTGTAAGGCCACCCAATGTTTGCATGTACATATATTTTGGTCATTGTAGAAGGTGGTATTCTCTTCCTCCCATATCAATATCCAAAGCTTTCCCTCCCAGGAATCAATATTATGCCCATGTTAAAACATAAATGCACCTTTATCCCATTGGGAATAAGGCACATTAAAAGAGAGTGCACTAATCCCCTGACAGTCAAAGCAGGTTCATTGTCAAACTCCACACCATGTTTGAAACTGGGAAGAATTTTCCTGTGTCAGATTGATCTTTTTGTGCTTTTGTTTTCTTTCCTATTTTATTTTCCATTTTGGATTCTTTGAAAAAAAATGAACTGTCTTATTCTTTGTAACAAACATGTGCGCCTGCAGCACACACACTGAAAGCAAAAGTACGTCAGTTTTGCCATTGAGTAATTCTGTACTATAATTTGTTGTGACACAATGTGGCCAGACATAAAGACTACACTTAATTTCTGTTTATTCATTTTCCATCTTGACATCGCACCCAGAAGTTTCACGTATTATCAGCTAATCTTGGTGGAGCACTTTAATTGCTAGATTGCATTTAAGTTTCAAGTGGCCTGTGTATATCAGTCAGCCTGCAACCAAGAATCTGATTTTAATTTATGAAAGGACTAAACTGTCTTTAAAAATGCTATGCCTTCATGCTAACTAAAATCAATGTCAACACACTTACCAAGCTTAAATAGAAGAAAAATAACAGAAGGACAGAAAGAGTCTTCATTAAATAAGAGCTCCTTTCCCTCCCTCTGAAGGGAAACCAATACTCTCAAAATCTAGATAACAGCATCTTGCTGATATGTGCATGAATTCTTTTTTAATTAATGCAAAATACCTCTTAAACTTGACATAGTTTAGTCCATCAACATGTCTTATCCAGCCTTCAGAGATATTGCCATGCTAATGGATCTTGTAGCACCTTTGAGACTAACTATGTAGAAGAAGTTGTAGCATACGGTTTTGTAGATTCGGGGGTGAAACAGACAGTCAAAAAGAGCCAGCTTCCTGGTGGAGTGGGGGATTGGCATTCAGACAGCAGCACACCCTCAGTCTGCTGGGAAGCTGCATGGCTGACTGCACATGCAGCGGATTCATAGCGTTTCAGCTGTGCAGCATTTACGTACACTGCACTGAAGAAATGCCAAAACATGCTACTGCTGTGGGAAAGGTGCCATTTTCCCAGAGCAAAAAGGAATGGTTTTCTACTGTTCCTTTTTGCCCCAGGAAAAGGCCAGGTTGGGAGGGTGGCGTGTGGTTGCCATGGCCTCAACCTAGTGAGCAAAGGGGCAGTGGCAAGCCACTTCTTACCCTCCATCTGTTTCTCCCCTGACTCTAATTCCTCAGATGCACTTATGCAGCCTTGTTCAGAGTACCAACTTCAACAGCTGTTTCAGACATGAAAAATATTTCCTCACATTTTTCATCTCTTTCCTTACTGAGATCCGTGGGCTGATAGAAATATCTCTTTATTTTCATGAAAGGTGCTTTTGTAGTGCACATAGCTTGTTTCGCAAAGGAGAAATTTTATTTTATTTTATTTTGTAATTTGCCATTTACCTCCACAACCTCCAATGCCATTATGAAGATTTTGCTGGTACAATGGAGCAAATATTCAAGAGTAAGAGGACTACTGAATTAATGAAAAATTACCTCTCCCTTTCCCCTTGTGTTTTGTTTTCAAGAAATGGGGCTTCTTGACTAGCTCTTAACTGGGAGTATCCAACTTCTGGACCACAACGTCAGTCACAGATTTCATGAAATTTGCCCCACAGAATATAATTGAAACAAAAAACTGATTTTAAAATAAAAGAAATGGAAATAGCAGTTTCCCCAGATTCAAAATCATCAGCCTCCACAAAGGTTCTCCTATCTTGGAGACAGGGAATATTTTTGTCCAGCAAGGTTTCTATGATTGATACAAAATTTCCTACAAAACAAACTGCACAAAAACCTACCATCTTTCCCCATCATGAAGGAAGCTCACATACTCAGCAAGCAAAGAACTCTTTAATAAAAGAGATGGGTGGAAGACTGCCTGATTGATAGGTGGGTGGAGGGGGGGACTCATCTAACTATTTAAATCTGTGGAAAGTACACCCAACAAGGCAGCTACTATGGCAGTTTGTGAAAATATCATTCTTGCAATTGGCATGAAACTAAATCTGTGAAGTGCAACACCCCCCCCCCCCCCGAAATATATATATCTTGTTTTCGTATAGACAGGGAACAAAAACAATGTTGAAGGCTTTCATTGCCAGCATCCATAGTATTCTGTGGGATTTCTGGGCTATGTGGCTGCATTCTGGAAGAATTTATTCCTGACATTTTGCCTGCATCTGTGGCTAGCATCTTCAGTGTCTGGTGGCATGGATGTATATGGGGTATATATACTTGTGAGACACCTTGGTTGCGACTTCCTCCAAAACCAAGGGTCACACAAACATCAGGAATAAATTCTTCCAGCCATATAGCCCAGATAACCCACAGAAAACAAAAAACAAATAGTGTTTCTCATTTTCCCACAAGGGAATGGAACAGGTGAAGGAATTTCCCATTTTCCCACAAAGGAATGGAACATCCCTACAATATGAGACGTCATAATACAGGTGGAAAAACATTAAGTCACATTGCCATCAAAGGAAGGCAGGGACAAACTACAATTGAATAAATCTTGCCTAGAAACCCTCATGGTAGCTTTGCCTTAGGGTCACCATAAGTCAAAAATGACAACAACAAACAAACAACAATGCACCTGTACCACTAATATACATGCTACATTGGGGAATATGATGAACTGTAGTCCAAAAAAGTCATTTCGCCAGGATAACCCAACCATAAAAAGGAAAACGCTCCTGAGCCCTCCTCCCATCTATCTCCCTGACATTGAAGAGGAGTATCTTCCAATGGTTGCTTCTTGCCAAGCATCTGTTTTGCAGGGGAGACAGAGGGAGGGAGAGGTGCAGATCTGTAGATGCGAGTGCACATCTGTCTGATTTTATCTCACTCTTTTTCAAACCCTTCTGATCCTTTCAGAATGCATGAAGTTCGCAATCAAATTCTTCATAAGGATGAAGAAAATTCAGAGCAGCTGAGCATGCTTTATGGCAATGAAGGTTTTCATCAGCTATTTAAATCACACTCACCCATAAGGCAGGGAGAGGTGATGGTTGAGAATGTTTTTTGTAAAGGAAGAGAAAAGAAATAAAATTAATTTGAATGATTTTTTGCCATCTGCAAATCATGAGTAATGAAAAGTGATTTTTCATCAGTCATTAGGGGTCAGGCCCTGCTGATTAAAAACTGCTTGTGTACTGTTTGTCCTGCACCTGCATGCCATCTTGTAGACCTCCTCATTTTAGCTTTGGGAAATTGTAGCTAAGTACAAATTGGAACCATTTTTAATGCTGTGGTTGTAATACAAGGCTGTATATCATATCAAGGGAAATTGATCAGCCCAATAAATCAGTATTCTTTACTATAGTAATAACTAAAAGGTGTCAGCAAAAACATCTCTCACCTGGATGTAAGCAGAGCTTGAGAAAAGTACTTTGGAGGCTGAAAATGTTAGAATCCTCCCCCAGCACAGTCAGTTGCCCCGCTGGTTGAGGGATTTGGGGAGTGGGAAATTCGAAGAGTAACTTTTCTCATTTATCTGCATGAGGCAGCTAACAACCCTTTCTCAAGTTACATGAGCAAGGAAAGACAGAAAAAATCAGTATGTTGTCATTAGGAGGCTTGAGAAAATCTTGCATTGGTATCCAACTTGAAGTGAGCACAAATTACCAGTACATATTGTTATAACTGGTTCCTCCCCCCCCACACACACACACACCACTGATGTTTAAATTCTATAGAGATGACTTTTTAATTGCAAACAGGGGGCTGCAGTTGTGCTGAAATGAAACAGATTTTTAGGATTAAGAAACCACAAAACAAGAAATGGGTATGTTCCTTCTCCTCTCTCCCTCCATTTTTTTAAATCAAAGGTGCTAACACATGCAAATTAAATTTTCTCACTTGAAAGATTTATAATGTTAGAAACTGCTTGAGAGAAATAAAATTAATGAAATGAAAGGGAGGGAACCATAAGAAAAGCCATGCCTTCTTAATGTTCTTTTTCAAGAAACTATGGCTCCACAGAGCTTGGCTGCACAATTCTGTTTTGAGGTATTTATGGAAATCATATATTAGAATGCAGTTAGTGCAAGACAAACATAGTACATTTCATAATTTAAAATGCTTAATTTAAAGCAGTGCTTCTCAATTATTTTCTGTCATGGCCCCCCTAGGAAGAAGAAAACATTTCGCGCCCCCCGTGCGACTGTAAATAGTATCATTTGTCTATAAAATTGTTATAAGTACACCTCTGCATAACAGAGCCTCGCGCCCCCCCTGGGGGGCCTGCCCCACTATTTGAGAAATGCTGATTTAAAGCAATGTTGGGAAAACATCCCACCCCACCCCCCCAGGTTAAAGTCATATTCTAGGTGTAGTAGTGGAAGAAGTGCCCTGTCCAGAAGCAAAGACAGGCTAATGCTCTGCATGTTTAATTTGAAGCAAATCCCTGAATGCAAATCTGAGGGAGATAAGTTTAATGGCAGTACAGTATTTTCTATATCCAAACCAAATATACTTAAGTAGAATTCCTGCTAGAGGGAGATCTCCCAAAACTGGGGTGCCAAGACAGAGAAGGATCCTTCTTTTTCTAGATACATACTTTGTTCTCTCCGGGGCATCACTAGGGGTGTGGGGAGGGTGGACAACACTAGGTGGCATCCAAGTGAGGGTGACACAATCCCCAAACATCTGCCTTTGAGCAGAAATGGGCTATGATCGTAGCCTGCATTCATTTTAAATGCTGGAACTCAGCAGAAGAGATGGGATGAATGGGGTGAAGCTCAGTGGGAGGAGGGAGAGCCTCCCATGTTTTTTAAATTTAAAAATAGATTTAAAATTAAATTTTAATTTATTTAAAATTTTCTAATTTTTTAAAAAAATCACATCTTGCCAAATTTCCACTAGAACCACATGAAAGTATGTACATTAAATACATTTTGGCTGTGTGTGTTATAGTGTAATTTATAGGTAT
Source organism: Sceloporus undulatus (assembly GCF_019175285.1). Lineage (NCBI taxonomy): Eukaryota > Metazoa > Chordata > Lepidosauria > Squamata > Phrynosomatidae > Sceloporus > Sceloporus undulatus. The sequence goes on along the minus strand of NC_056526.1, from coordinate 164,678,988 downwards.
AGGTATAATGTCACAACTATTGCCATTATACTCAGTGAAATGTGGGAATTACGATTTATGAGTAACAGTTTGAAAAACATTAGTACAAAAAACATTACAAAGGATTCTGTATGGTGTAAGTATGGGAAGGAGGTCAATGGGAGGAGTGACACCACGAGCTTCTTCACCAGGTGTTGCTAATCCTAGTAGTCTCTCTTTGGCGCGCTACAGACAGGCACCCAAGTACGTACTCCATATGTACTAGGGTTGCCTGGGGGCATCTCTTTTAGACGCCCACAACCCTAGTACGTATGGAGTACATACAAAATGATGGCACCCTGTTCACATGGGAACCGCCATTTTGACGTAACGGACGCCTAGCGCCCACACACCATGGCACTCAGGTGACCTCGCGAGTGCGTCAATGGCGCACTGCGGCATCACTGGTGCGCCACAAAAGAAGCCACTTTTTGTGGCTTCTTTTTCTTGCCACCGCCAAGCCACGCGGTATATCCGCTACAGCTTGCTGGTGGCACTGTACATACAATCTTTTTAGTTAGACGTTCCCTGCCCTCGGGCTTACAATCTAAAAAGACATGACACAGGAGGAGAAGGGAGTGGTGGAGGGAAAGGGTAAGAGGTCCAGCAGTTCCTCTCTACCTCCAAGGCCTGGACCAAGGCAGATGGACTGGAGGGAGGGCTTGGCTTCACAATGGATGGTTAATCTTCTTCCAGGGAAAATACATACTCTCAAGTAGGATAATACATATACAGTACATAGCAATACAGGAAATGGTTTGATAAACAGGCACCAAAAGAACATCAAATAGTAAGCGACAATTATGCAATGCCTGGGAAGGCTTCTCTGAACAGGATGGTTTTCAGCTCCGTTTTGAAGCTGGTTAAAGAAGTGATGGCTCTTGCTTGTGGGGGAAGAAGGTTCCAGGAGTGAGGGGCAGCAAGTGAAAAGGGGCGAATCCGGGATGGGGCAGAGGAAATCCTGGGCTGAGACAGCAGACCTTGACTACCAGAACGGAGGGCCCGAGTGGGAAGGTGAGGAGAAAGAAGGTCTGATAAGTAAGGAGGGGCCAGTCCATGGAGGGCTTTAAATGTCGACAGCAGGAGCTTATACTGAATGCGAAAAGGGAGGGGGAGCCAGTGAAGGGATGCCAACACAGGAGAGATATGGTCACGGCAGTGGGCGGATGTGATAATGTGTGCAGCTGAATGCTGGACAAAGATTAAAGGACGGAGGTGAGAAAGATAATAATAAATAATAATAAAAATTTTATTTATATACCGCTATTCCAAGGATCACAGCGGTGCACAGCAAGAGATAAAAACAGTTAAAAATATCACAAACCCCAGTACCCCCAGCAAATAACAACAATTAACAATAACAACAATAGACAACCAAACAGCTCCCCATACAAATGGCTGTGTAGAATGGAATACAACATAACACTGCCAGATGACCTCTGATGTGCCAAACTGATTTGGCAGATAGGGTTTCATCACTTTGGACAGTTCATTTAAAGTCCAGAGTGGATTCAACACACCTGTGACACGGAAGCTACCAACCAATACTAGAAGCAAAGCCCTAGCCTTAGTGGATAAGGTATGGGTTGGGAGCCAATGTATTAAAGACACTGATATTCTAATTAGAACTCACATCTTATACAGAACCATGAAAGATATCAGCATTTAGGCAGAATGATAAGGGTGAAGAACTGTGCTTCAAAGTTGTTTAGGGCTTCACACACCAATGCCAAAAACCTTGGACCTAGCCCAGTAGCAACTTTTCTTTTGAAACAAGCTGTTGCACACCAAGGTAGCTCCCATAATGGGGAAGTTCTTCCTAACATTTTTCAAAAATCTTTTTCTTATAGCTGGAATCCATTCAGTTCACTTTCAAATGTACATGCCCAGTATCAGCATGTAAATTGCATAGACTGAAAATTAAGTTTATCCCAAAAGAAAAAAAGTTTAAAAATGCAGGATCATTAATCTTCCTTCTGTTTGACTGAATATGAGATATTTGGAACAAGAAAATCATGTAGTTACTAACACTTCTCAAGAAGATTCTTACATCAGATGTTAAGTCACAGGCGTTTGCAAACCATCCTCTTACACTGCAGTTTCTAAGAACTACACAGGAACAGGTTCTCAAACAGTCATTTCTCAAAGGGCTGTTACACATAGTGTGACACCTTTGTGTATAAATCCTCTTTGTAAATTTTGTGTAGGCATATGTGCAAAATGTTTGACAATTTCTACTAAAGGAATGGCGTAAGCAAACTTCAGCTGAAAATAATAAGCAGATGGGTCACTTTCCTTCACAGTCATATAGGTCAGTTGTGGTCAGGGATTTAATTAAAATTATCAGTTGAGTTATAGATATCTATGTAACTACAGCATAGCTTGAGAAGCCTAGTGGTCTGGACTCCCAGAATCCTCCAGCTAGTGCATGACTGGAATTTAGAAAGTTGTAATCCAAAGAAGTTACTTTCTCGAACCCTAGAACAGAGTCATATGTTGCAATCTTTCACTTCAAATGTATGGCAAAAAAAAAAAGAAGAAGAACATGCAATTCTCAGCTCTTTTAAAAAGAAGCAAACTCTTAGTTTGTATTAAAATTAAAGAGGTAGCCAAACTAAAGTATCTTGTTGTGTTGAATGATCTCAGGGGTGAGAATCATGTTGAACTGTTGAACCACTGAACTGCAACTTCCAGCAGCACCAGCCAACTTAACTAATGGGGAGGGATGTTGGGAGTTGCAGTACAACAACAACTGGAGTCCTGCATTCTTCTCACCTAATTTACATTTTATCAAAATTTATTTGTAATGTTCCAAATAAAATTCAAAGTTTGCAATTATGCAATTGCTGCATTTCATTTTTTGTTATTCTGTACGTGGTACATTAACAGGAAATGCATTCGGAGCTGCTGTCCTCAGATTGTGGATTAGGTTGGTTAAACATTTAATCATGAGAGAAGTTAGAAGCTTCAGCTGCTCTATCACAGGTTCTGATTTAACCCATGTGGTTGAACCAACCTATACTTTCCTCTGATTAATGAATGCATTAGATATGGTGAATAATAAGAATATATACCTTGGCTGTGTTAACCTAGTATGAGAGCATACATGATATCAGCCCTTGTACAACAGGGTGTAACCTAATCACTAATTATAAAGGGAACATGATGATATCAACTAATAGAATATTGTGGTTATAACCACTTTTCCACACCAGTATGACAGAGATGACACTGGTCCAGACCACAGATAGACTGTCAACTTATTTTCTTGTGAGGCTGCCTTTTACATAGCCAAACCAATAGTCTCTTTGGCCTAGTACTGTCCATTCCATATCTTCTTCTTATCATAATTATTATTATGCTTTATTTATACATTGCTGTAAATTTACACATGTACATATCATCCAACTGTCATGATCCCAAAAGGAACAGTTCACACTAATCTTCAGTCATTTCCATTTTTCAGCTACTTTTAAAATGTCCCACTTTCCGTCTTTTCCCATTTTCCCTTTTGTCCACAGTTTATGAAATGCAACTCTAATCAGTAGGTGTTTAAAGGTTCATTGACACGTCTTAGCCACTCCTGTTCAATAGGTTTACTAGGCCTAAAGAAGGTCCCTTGTATTTACAAGGTCTATCTCTGGAGAACAGGCCTCTCTGTCTACACAACTAAAAATTCTTAAAGACCCATCTTCCCCAACATATCACAGATGAAAATTAGCACATCACAATGTGGTCAGGATGGCAGAAAATATGAATGAGAAAGAATGAGTCAGCAGTGTGATGCACCATCTGAAAAGGTCAATGCAATTTTAGGCTGCATCAATAAATGTATAGTGTTTAGAACAAGGGAAGTAATAGTGCCACTATATTCTGCTCTGGTCAGGCCCCACCTGGAATATTGTGTCCAGTTCTGGGCACCAAAATTTAAAAAGGATGTGGAGAAACTGGAGCATGTCCAAAGGAGAGCAACTAAAATTGTGAAGGGTCTGGAAACCATACCCTACGAGGAACGACTAAGGGAGCTGGGATGTTCAGCCTGGAGTAGAGAAGGTTAAGAGGTGATATGATAGCCCTGTTTAAATATTAGAAGGGATGTCATATTGAGGAGAGAGCAAGCTTGTTTTCTCCAGAGACTAGGACCCGGAACAATGGATGCAAGCTACAGCAAAAGAGATTCCACCTCAACATTAGGAGGAACTTCCTGGCAGTAAGTTATTTGCATGTCCCTCCCCCTGTGTTCTGAGAAATGCTTTTTGTCCCCCAGTTCCTAGTAGGGAGAGATCCAGAAGGGAGACAAGGCCTGCAAAAATGAGTTGGGGTATATGTGACCCACAGGCCATGTGATATCTTTGCCTGACTTAGAGAATCAAGGGGCACTTCATTTGTAATGATTCAGTCTTGTAATCACACTGCTTCTTGACTGAGATCCAACATGAATTAAATCCATATTTTTCTGAGAAAATCGAGATATGCATACTCTCCAAAAAATTTCAAATGGGGACCAGGACATGTGTGGCCAAGTAACATCAGTGTAGTCAAGCTGGTAAAAGTTATTAATGGTCAAAAACACATAGGCAATGAGTGGCTTAAGCAGTTTGCTTTTTTTCCTGTACCTACTTGCAAAGGAAATAATTCTGCCCCTCCTTTAATCTTTCCCCTGCAGAGTTAATTAATGCAAGCAACCATTGCATTTTGAACTCAGATTTTAAGCAACTGAAATAAGCTGAAGACAAAGTGTGACAGTGGAGAAAAGAAAGAGAAACCAGGACAGTCTAAAAGCAGCTGAAAAAAAGTGGGGAGACTGAGGATTAACTGGGACAATCACTGGTGTATATGGATATGTTATGTGTGTGTGGGAGAGGGGAGACAAACAATGTCAATTTTCAATTGCAGAACCTTTGGAGTGGAAAGGAAGGAGAAGAACCTGGCACTGTGAAGGCCTGGGAGGCACGATGCTGTTACTGTTCACTGCCTGGGGAGAAGGAAGCACCTCAGACAACCAAGAAGCTGCCACTCAAACCTCTGTTGAGCCTGAGAGGGGAAGAAGGTGAGGTTGCTCTCCATCCTGGAGGATTGCTTTATTCCTCTTCTCCTCTGCTATAGTTGCAGCTGACATGACCTGACACCTGCATTAGTGGGAGGCTGTGGTTAAGGGAATAGTAAATAACAGCTATACAACATCAGAATGGAGATAATATATGTAACCCTGAGTTATGTTTGAATACATCAACAACAGGATTCCAGGCAAGCAGTCTTCAAATACTTAGTGTCTTCAGGATGTTTGGAAATTCTTGTTTGTACGATTGTGAATGATCACAGGGTTGGGTAACCCTCCAGATGTTGCTAAATTACAATTTCCCATATTCGTTACCATTGGCTGGGCTAACTAGAGCTGCTGCAAGGTGGAAGCCAAGAACATCTGTAGGACCATACAATTCTCACTCTGTATTTATATTTGCCTTCTGTAAAATATTGCAAAGCAAAAATAAAAATGATCCTCATACACACGTGCACACATGCATATTGCCAACATATATATTTGCAGTTCCAGATTAGCTGTGTTTTCAACCATGATTAATGTTTGGCCCAAGTTATATTACAATAACCATGAGTCCTACCTCCCCCCCCCCCACCCAGCAGCTCTGATTTTAATATGTAGATTTCTGTAGCAGGTCCTGGTCCTTTATACTATTTTATATAATGCCATAAGAATGACAATGATGTATGAATAATAAGTACTGTACCCTGTAAGGTTGAATAAATAATAATCTAAATATACATAGCACAATATTTACTCATGAAAGATGAGCCTGTGAAACCACAATATGATGCAGATAATCTATACAGGGAAATGGACTCATCAGATTTGCACTTAACCAACACAACAGCAACAACAGCTGAAAGAAGTATTAAAATATGGAATATAGTTATTCCACTCTATAAACTTACAAATCTGGAATGTAGTGGAAATTAAATATTCATCTATAAGACAGTATAAAATCCATTACCTGAGACTGAAATTAATGATACTTTATTTAACAAAGTTTATCACAATGAAATTAGGAAGACTTCAGCATAGTCATTTGAAGAGTAGAAAGTACAAAAAGGTCAGTAGCTAATAAAATGTTTTGAATCATTATAGTCTGAATTATTTGTAAATAAATTTTCAAAGACCATCCAGATGACCTTTCTCAACTGATATAACAGACTTTTTTAAAAAAAATGGAGTGGTTTTAAGTTTGTCAGTTGCATTTAAAACAAAATGGAATTTTATCTGAAGGAAAGCAACTCAATACCAAAGGTATTGGCAACTTGTAAGTTAACTACAAGGCATAAGATCTCTTTATTAAGTGTTAGAAAACAGTCTGCAAATGCCAAATAGATCTGATTTGTTAGTGTGCATGTGTCAGTAGGAAAAAGAAACTAGGAGTTAGAATATGTAAGTGACAACTTTTAAAATAGTAAAGAAAGATGATTAAAATAATTTGTGCATACAGCTTCACAGTATATTTTCTTTGAGGCAAATCTGGGAATCAAGGCAAGATTTTTTTGTAAACTAAGCAGATGTTTATGATTAGGTCTTAGTTAACATCACCCAGCTGTCCAATGATGATTTTATACAGGGGAGAGCACTGGAGAGTGCCACATGTTTATATAAATCATGACTATGGCAGTCATGTTACTGGGGCAAAAGTGCTACATTTCCCATTTTAGGTAACCTTTTCAAATCACACCATATAACACTGTACTAGGCTGTACTCCCCAGCACAGTATCTGCTTCCAGTTTCCTGTAGCCAATTGATATGTGTCATTATACATAAGCCTGCATTGTATGGTTCATAAGGAGCAGTATAGTATCTACTGGTATATGGACAGCAAAATCCTGTGGCACTTTATATTCGAAACATGGGTTGTGAAACATGAGATTCATGCTGCTGGAGCTGCATTATGCAGTATCTATTCCTGTGGGCGATGGTGTTCTCAGTACCTTTAGCAAATTGTATTTAAATCAGTGTAACTGGTTATTTGTAATATAATATTTAGTGAAAAGAAATTGTGGGCTGGGGTGTGCTTTCAGTAAGCTGTTATCTGAACATGTTTCACTTCACAGTTTTATACTTGTTAAATCTGGGAATCAGGTCTGGGGTTAAAATATGTTGAATCTATTCGTCTTTCTAATACTAAATTTAAGTGATGCATTGTTTTATTAATCCTTATCTACGCTTGTATATTTTGTGTGTGTGTCTATATTTACCGTCTACAAATCTTAGACAGACAGACAGATACACACACGCATTAAGTCAGTTCACTGTCCAAATGAATTTCTAAACTCTCTTTTTCTCTTTTTCATCTGCTTCTATATAACAGAAATTAATTTAGTCCGCATTTTTACTGAACTGACCTAATTTGTTCTTCAGAACATTCCTCCATGTGTGTGTGTTCTGATATAGTCCTCAACTCACAAAGTGGATGGAAAATTTACATATTAGACACAACTGTATACAAAAATAATCTGTAGATTAGAAAAGATTGCATACAAATTAAATGCAAATATGTTTATTATTCTCTTTGTATACATGTATGTTCTCTCTAGATCTTGGAAAATTATTTGTAAGAATAATCAATATAATGACATCAGGGTGTTCTCCATAATGGAGCTATTATTATTATTATTATTATTATTATTATTATTATTATTATTATTATTAACCTTTATTTATAAAGCGCTGTAAATTTACACAGCGCTGTACATACAATCTTTTTAATTAGATGGTTCCCTGCCCTAATAATAATAGGATACTGCTCTAGATCCCAAAACATCATTCTGCTGTTCAGCTGTGATAGTTTCAACATGTCATTTTCTTTAAATGTAACTTTCCAAGCTCTACTTTAAAAAGAAAAAGAGAAATCACACAGTTTCAGAAATCGGATGGACCAGATGTATGACTAAATAGGTGCAAAACCGACAGGGACTAGATAAAGACTGGTTCATTCTTTCATATACAAGGACACACATTTTTTCCCTAGACCCCTAATCAGTGTCCAAATATTTCCCCCCTTGTTTAAGAAACTGTATCATATAAAATATAGAGTCAATGCCACTCTTTATTGAACAGCATCTGAATCCCAGTATCACTGCTCAACAATAAGTTCTGTTGTGTTTAGTAGAGTTTGCTCCCAAATAATTGGCATTGGGTTGCAGCCTAAATGCCTTTGGCCTTCACTTTTTGAGAAACACTATTCTGTAATAGGCTCCTTTTTCAATGTGCTTGAAATTAACCTCGGATTAGGAAGTTAGACCTGAATAATGCCATTTCCTAGGACAAATCCATACTGCAGAATTAATGCAGTTTGACACCACATTTACTGCCATGGCTCAATGCTATGAAATTCTGGATTTGTCATTTTGTGAGACATTTAGCTTTCTCTGTCATAGAGCTCTGGTGCCACAACAAAAATCAAAAACTTTTTGAGCTACAACACAAGTAGTGCACTATGTACCTGTACAGTATTTGCCAGGCTAGAGAGAGACATGGCTGGAAAGAGATGAGAGGATCAGTGTGCAATGGTGGCAATTCACTCCTCCTGCCATTCCACAAATCCTCAGTCCCTCTCCAGACTGATTGTGTCTAAATATGTATATGCAAATAGAGGTATTCCAAAATCGGGGGGGGGGGGGGGAAATCTAAAATACATTTCTGGTCCAAGTCATTTCAGATAAAGGATACTCATCATGTACAATCATTCCATAAACAGGCAAACAGTTGAGTGGAAAGATCATGTCAGGACTGGGCTGTGAAGAGCAGTTTGAAGTGAGCCAAGACGTAAGAGTCAAGTCATGTTGCCAGTCTCCAGTTTTACAGTATCATCTCTGGGCAAGAGATGAGGATACAAATTCTCCAGTTTTAGTTGGGTCAGCCCCAGGCAAGAGAAAAGGCTAGCTCCAGCTCAGCCAGTAAAGCAGCAACTTGCTACAATTTGCAAGGCTTACTTAATGTTTTAGCTGCAGAGTAAGTAAGACAGAATGCCCTTCCTGACTGGCTGAATTTAAGATTACACTGACTTTATTGAGCTCAGCAGAATCAATCCAATTAAAATATTGATTTAAAATAATTAAAAACATAAGATCTATTTTAAAAGCATAGCCAGAGCATGTCCCTCTACCCCAAGTAGTGAAAGGCTGAAGGCTTGTCTGAAGAGTAAGAACTTTGCCTGCAAGTGAAAAGAGAGCAGAGAGAGGGCCAAGCAGGCCTTTCTCAAGAAAGGAGTAATGACAGTCTGCCCATGCTATAAACAGGAGATCCATTCCAGACCCACCCACCCCATGCGTAAGGCAAAAAATGTGGGATTTCAAGTCCCATTTGTATGAATGGGGTGCAGGCACGTGCCCCATTGGCTCTATGGGGGTTTGCCATCCATGTGACCTTGAGTCTGTGTATGACAAGCCCGCATATGGGTGGGCATGCTGTACTGAGAAGTCTTTCTCCCATGTCCTCACCAGAAGACCCTGTAAAGATAGCAGGACAGAGAAAAGGCCCTTCCTTAAAAACAGCAAATGCAGTACAGAATTCTGAGACATTATGACTGTCACACTGTAGGTCTTCCATGTTTTGAAAGGTAATCAGGAACAGGATCTCACTGGAAAGTGCTAGTACTGTCTTAAAAAAGACTCGATAACAAGTAGAGAATAATAGGATTTCCTTGTCTACCAAGTGATAAGACATCACAGTATAACACCTCACAAAGAAGAAAAAAGAATCATAGAATCAGAGAATTCATGATGTTTACAACACATACTCTTAAAGTGCTACAACTTCCAGTGTGACTCCTCTAGCTGCCTCCTGCTGCAATTCTGGGACTGGCAGTTTTAAGGGAGTATTGTAACTCGCAGAGCGTTCTCTGCCTGAGAATTCTAAATACCCCTCCTAAAACTGCAAATCCCACAATGCAACAGGAGGCAGCTAGAGGAGTCACACTGGAATTGTAGCACTTTAAGAGTTAGTGTGATAAACATCATAGAGTTGGAAGAGACCACTAGGGCCATCCATCCAACCCTCTGCCATGCAGGAAATCCAAATCAAAGCATCCCTGACAGATAGCCATCCAGCCCCTGTTTAAAGACCTCCAAGGAAGGAGGCTTTAATCACCCTCCGAGGAGTGCATTCCATTGTTGAAACACCCTTACTGTCAGGAAGTTCTCCTAATGTTCAGGTGGAATCTCTTTTCCTGTAGCTGCATCATTGTTCCGCGTCCTGTTCTCTGGAGCAGCAAAAACAAGCTTGCTCCCTCTTCAATAGACATCCCTCAATATAAACAGGCGATCATATCACCTCTTAACCTTTTTCTCCAGGCTAAACATCCCCAGCTCCCTAAGTCGTTCTCTCATAGGGCATGGTTTCCAGACCCTTCACCATTTTTGTCGCCCTCCTTTGGACACGCTCCAGTTTCTCAATGTCTTTCGAATTGTGGCTCCCAGAACTGGACACAATATTCAGTGGGGCCTGACCAAAGCAGAATACAGTGGCACTATTACTTCTCTTGATCTAGTCACTATACTTCTATTGATGCAGCATAAAATAGCATTGGCCTTTTTAGCTGCCGCATCACACTGTTCACTCATGTTCAACTTGTGGTCTACTTGGACTCCTAGATCCCTTTCACACGTAGTTTTTCATTCAGCCAGGTGTCACCCATCCTATACTGTGCATTTTATTTTTCCGCCCTAAGTGCAATACTTACATTTCTCCGTGTTGAATTTCATTTTTGTTAGCTTTGGCCCAGCTTTTCTAGTCTATTCAGGTCATTTTAATCTTGATCCTGTCCCCTGGGGTATTAGCTATTCCTCCTAATTTGTAATATCCTGCAAATTGATAAGTATGCTCCCAATCTGTCATCCAGTCATTGATAAAGATGTTGAATAGCACTGGGCCCAGGACAGAGCCCTGTGGGACCCCACTGGTCACGTTTCTCCAGGATGAAAAGAGGCCATTGTTGAGCACCCTTGGGTTCATGCCGGTCACCATTACAGATCCATTTAACAGTTCCTTGTCTAGCCCACATTTACAAGCTGTTTGCAAGAATGTCATGGGAACTTTGTCAAGGCCTTACTGAAATCAAGATACTATATCAACAGCATTCCCTTCATCTACCAAGCTGGTAATTTTATCAAAGAAAGAGATCAGGTTTGTCTGGCATGACTTGTTCCTGAAACCCATGTTGACTTTTGTGATTATGGCATTGCCTCTAGATGTTCACAGACTCTCTTTTAATTATCTGCCCAGAATATTCTTAGTACTGAGTCAGACAACTGGACGATAATGTTTGGGAGCCTCTTTTTTCCCCTTTTGAAGATGGGACAACATTTGCCCTCCGCCAGTCTGCGGGATCTCTCCTGTCTTCCAGGGTTTTCAAAGAGTATTGCCATGGCTCCGAATACATGTGCCGTTCTTTTAAACACCTTGGATGGAGTTCATCTGGTCCCGGAGACTAAATTCATTTAGATTAATAAGGTATTCCTCTACTACTCTTTACTTATTCTGAGCTGAAATTCCTCTATTCTGTCCTGCTCCATTATCCTCAGGTTGAGCACCCTTTGCCTTTTCTGAGAAGACTGAGGCAAAGAAGTGTTGAGTAATTCTGGCCTTTTCTCTGTCTTCTCTGTTAGCATTTTGCCATCTTCTCCACGCAGTGGCCCTACCGTTTCCTTCTTCTTCCTTTTGCTGCGGACATATCCAAAAAAGCCCTTTTTATTGTTCTTACCCTCTCTAGCAAGCCTGGTCAGTTCTGTCGCATTTAGCTTTTCTTTCGGACTTTAACCCCTACATATGCCTGCTATTTCTTTGAATTCCTTTTTTGTTGATTTCCCCCTGTTTTTCCATTTCTTATACATGTTCCATTTCAAACTTAGCTCGTTTGAAAGTTCTTAGTCATCCATCCTGGTTCTTGGAGACACCTCCCATTTTCTTTCTCACTGGAACTGTTTGAATTGTGCCTTCAGTATCTCCCTTTTGAGGAAGTCCCATCCGTCCTGAACTCCTTTATATCTTTTAGTATTATTCTGACCATGGAATTGCCCTCAATACTTCTCTAAGTTTACTGAAATCCGCTCTCCTAAAGTCGAGATGCGTGTCTGACTATGCCTGGCTTTCTCCTTTTCACTTATTACAAACTCCAAGAGAACATGGTCACTTCCACCTAATGATCCCACCACTTGCACCCCATTAACAAGTCATCCTTGTTGGTTAGGATAGATCTAAAATAGCTGACCCCCGGGGCCGCTCCACGGACCAGGAAAGCCCAGGCACAGGCCGAGTAGGGCGGAGGGACTCCAACAAACAGGAGAGGGAAGGCCCACACACACCCCGGACGTGGGCACTGCGAGAAAGAACATCCAACCCAGGACGGGGCCAGGAACGCCCACCGGAAAACATCGGGGTGTTCCCCCCCGTAAATGTACCCAGATGCGCTCCACCCCTCCATGAGATGTCCTGGATCTCTTCACGGGTAATATCTCTGACATAGTGCTATTCCGCCTCCTTCTTGTTGGCCTATTTTTCTTAAAAAGGTTTAAACCCCTCTATTTCCACATTCCCAATCAGGAGACTCATCCCACCAGGTTTCAGGTGATGCCTATTATACATATTTGCTTTGTTGTACTAGGTTTGAGTTCATCGTGCTTATTCCCATACTCTGTGCATTAGTGTAGAGACATTGCAGACCATGGTTCCCTTTTATTGCTGCCTGTGCAAGTTTTTTGCCTCCCACTGTTGGGTCCTTGCACTTTTTTTCTTGTTTTCCTCTTGTCAGTTTGACTATTTTCGCCACCCTTTCGCCTTCCTTAAATGTCCTCCCTTCCCCTCGGAACTCAGTTTAAGCCTCCTGATCAAGTTCTTGAGACTGTTGGCAAAAACATTTCTTCCAACTGGCGTGAGATGCAACCTGTCCGTTGCAAGAAGTCCCTCCCGTGGAACCGCAGCCCATGACGAAGAATCAAATCCTCTTGGCGGCACCATCTGCGAAGCCAGTTGTTCACATCCGATATTTTCCTCTCCCTTCCTGGACCATGCCCTTCAACTGCAGAAGAGACGAGATGAAACCTGTACATCCATTCCTTCCTCTAGTGATGCCTCTAATCCCTTTTGATGTTCTGAAGGCTGTGTCTGCAGTATCATTAGTTCCCCCACGTGCCAAAAGGAAGGGGTATTTGTCAGTAGGCTTGGCCAGTCTTGTCAGCCTCTCGGTCACATCACGGATCTTTGCACCTGGAAGACAACACACCTCGTGAGACATCTTGTCAGGCCTACATATCACTGCTTCTGTACCCCTCAGCAAGGAGTCCCCCACTACGACCACACGCCTCCGCCGAGGCTTAGCAGCGACTGTTCCCTCGGGTGGGTCTCTCAGGCTCCCCTGCTCTGTCCCTGAAGTTTGTTCATGCTGCCTTCTTCATCCTCCTTGATAAGAAAGAGCTTCGAATCGATTCTCTAGCTGCAAGCTCCCAAACAATCCCTTCTTGGCTTACTTCTCTTTGTGACATTCCTCCAGCTGTCTGCCTCCTGTTGGGCAAGTGACCTCTTCCACCCTAACACTTCCTCTGCATGGTACTCATCAAGATCGTTAGTTCTATTGTCCAGGAAATCCTCTGTTTCCCTAATATGCTGAAGTGTAGCTACTCTTGACTCCAGCTGCTACACTTTCGCCTCCAAGGGTGCTACCAACTTGCACTTGGTGCATGTGAAGTTCCGACCTTCTGTAGGCAAGAAGAGAAACATCCCACAAAGTTGCAGGTGACTACAGCAGATCCCTCATTGTCCATACTGCAAAGTCTTTAGTAATGACTATAACAGTCAATCTACTGGATACACGTAAGGAAGGCCTGGCTGCTTCTATCTGAGGACAGTGGTACCTCGGGAACGAAATACCCAGGTTACGAAATTTCGGGATACGAAAAAATCCCATAGGAAAACATGTTTCCGGGTTACGAATGTTTTTTGGGTTACGAAAAAACTTTTGGTGCTTTTTTCGGCTTTTTGCACGAAATCGCGGCTTTTCCCCATTAGCGCCTATGCAATGCGTCGCTTACGAAGGCTTTTCGGTTCCGAACGGTGCCACGAACGAATTAATTTCGTAACCCGAGGCACCACGGTACTTAAGGCAAGGTTCTATTTCAATATCTGATTCTAACCCGATGCCACTGAGTAGAGTTGTGAGTAAAGAAAAACTAAACGTTCAAGCACACGGTCCCCAAAATGGCTGCCAAGCAGCCTCTCTCCTTCTCCTCTCTCTGGCGGACTGCTCTGGAAGTTGGTATATAAAGCAGTCGTCTAGCTCCGCCCCCTTGTGACTCACAGATGTGACTCACAGAAGCCCGCCCCTTCAGCACGAGCACACGGTCCAAGCACACGTCCCAAAATGGCTGCCAAGCAGCTCCTCTCCTTCTCCTCTCCTGGGCCGGCTGCTCTGGAAGTGGTATATAAAGCTAGTCTGCTAGCTCCGCCCCTTGTGACTCACAGATGTGACTCACAGAAGCTTCGCCCTTCACACGAGCACACGGTCTCAAGCACACGGTCTCAAAAATGGCTGCCAAGCAGCTCCTCTCCTTCTCCTCTCTCTGGCCGGACTGCAAAGACAGAAGAAGAAGAAGAGAAAAGAAGAAGAGAAGAAGAAGAAGGAGAAAGTAAGAAGACAAATAGTGCTGAAGGAATACTAAGTAATCTGTGCACCTTCTTTGTCTGCAGTTTTGGTGCCAGCTATTATTAGGAAACTTAGAGACTCCTGTTCCCTTTTGGCCTTGTATACACGGGTGTTTGATCCAAGTTCTGCACAGGCTCACTGTGTCCTGCTTATATGACACTGGACCAAAACCATGAATTGGGTTCAGACTGTCTTCATGATGTCTGCATTCAATTCAAGGCTTCCTCTCCATAACCTGCATTTTAAAAATTCACCTTTTGCAAATTTTCAGTGATGATGGGCAGCTGCCTTTCCCTTGTGGTCCCTCTTTGTCACCCAGTACTGCCATTGCAGGTGCAAGTCACTCTGAGCTCAGAATGAGGCAACCAGAGCTCACAGCACAGCTATGTACCTCATTCTCACCTCAGCAACTATGCTGAATGACAAACGGGAAAGGCAGCCACCTGTTATTGTTGGAGGAAGAGAGCAAGATAAGGGGTGACTCTGTGAGAAATCCAGTGGTCAGAATACTCCAGCATCAGCCAGAATATTCTAGCAAGTGTTGACCAGCCCATTAAGGTTCTTTACTTTCACACCAGACTGGGCTGGAGGCGGGGATTATCGCATGCTAACTCGCCACCTAATTGCTGCCTACCTTCAGCCCGGGTCTCAGCTACATTCCACCAACACTTTTTAGAAGCCAGAAAGCTTCCTACTTTGAAAAAGTGCTGGCAGAGCACGGCTGGGACCTGACTTGGACCCAGACTGATGGTAGGCAGCAATTAGGTGGTGATTTAGCATTTAATAATTTAACAGGTGTCTCACAGTGGATGCACCATCAGCGCTTGAAGTTCAACATGTCCAAGATGGAGCTTCTTGTCTTTCCTCCTACGTCCACCCTTCAAAACTCCTTTTCTGTCTCTGTGGACAACATTTCTATTCAACCAGTCCAGCAAGCCCGCAGTCTTGGTTTTATCTTTGAGTCTTCTCTGTCATGTATCCCTTAGATCCAGACCACAGCCAAGGCTTGTAGATTCTTTTTATACAATATTGCCAAAATCCGACCATATCTCTCCGCCTCTACTGCCAAGATCCTGGTCCATGCCCTAGTGGTCTCACGACTTGATTACTGTAACATCCTCCTGGCTGGGCTTCCCCTTTCTCACCTCTGTCCTTTAATTTCTGTCCAGCATTCAGCTGCACGCATTATCACATCCGGCCACCGCTCTGACCATATCTCTCCTTTGTTGGCATCCCTTCACTGGCTCCCCCTCCCTTTCCGCATTCAGTACAAGCTCCTGCTGTCGACGTTTAAAGCTCTCCATGGGATGGCCCCTCCTTATTTATCAGACCTTATTTCGCCTCACCTTCCCACTAGGGTAGTCAAGGTCTGCTGTCCCAGCCCAGGATTTCCTCTGCCCCATCTTGGCCCTTTTCACTCGCTGCCCCTCACTCCTGGAACCTTCTTCCCCTGCGAGCAAGAGCCATCACTTCTTTAGCCAGCTTCAAAATGGAGTTGAAGACCATCCTGTTCAGAGAAGCATTCTCAGGCATTGCATAATTGTCACTTGCTATTTGATGTTCTTTTGTTGCCTGTTTTATTGAATCATTTCCTGTATTGCTATGTATTTTATATGTATTATCCTACTAGAGAGGCTGGCTAACTCCAACAGGCCTCCTTGGAAGAAGAGTAACCATCCATTAAGAAGCCAAGCCCTCCCTCCAGTCCATCTCCCCTGATCCAGGCCTCGGAGGTAGAGAAGAACTGCTGACCCTCATCCTCTTCCCCACCACCACTCCCTTCTCCTTTTGTGTCGTGTCTTTTTAGATTGTAAGCCTGAGGGCAGGGAACCGTCCAATTAAAAAGATTGCATGTACAGCGCTGTGTAAATTTACAGTGCTTTATAAATAAAGGTTAATAATAACAACAACAACAACAACAACAACAATAATAATAATAATAATAATAATAATCCCCGCCTGCATCCCTCATTCTGGCTGCAGCCCAGAATATTTGATCCAGTTTTAAGTTCATCTGATAAGCTCCAATGTGTTAAATGTAACAGTGCCCAAATAGTGCTAGTATAATTGCTGAAGTATTAATACTAAGGTAGTAAGATTGAAGTGGGCTTCACTGTTCTCTCAGATGTCAATTATACAGGCACACTCCCATTTAACCTTTTGGATCTTCCATGCTTTTCCAAGAAGTATCACTGGCAATTTTGGCTCCTTGGCCCATTTTGTGTTTTGCTTATTATTTCTCTCCTTCCATCTCTTTCTTGGTCCCAGATAGCTACCCAAGTAGTTACAAAGTCTGCATTTCACAGTGGAAGAAAAATGTTGTTTTTAACAGGGCAGATTTCCAAGTCTGTGCAAATAAATCATGATATAATATTTGAGCCAATGGTTTCCTCTTTAAAAAACAACACACAATACAAAATTTCAGTGCTGTAACTGGTTCTGCTAAAGTTATTGGTTGAAGATTTATAAGAAACACAGAATTATTCCTTCCTGACATGGGTGTATATGATGGAAAACCTTTGGCCCATGAGTTACAAAAGACTCTATCCCTTTGTAGTCCTACCAAAAAGATGCTCCAAAGATATATAAGCCAGGTAGCTGTCATGTTCAATTGCCAGATGCTTATGGATGAGTAGGAAGACAGGGACAGACAAAGCAGGTCTGTCTCAATAATATCCATTACAATAAATGTCAGAGAAACAATATCTGGGCATCCAGAACTCAGACCCACCAACATTTCACAGATGAAAACTGTTTCCAGGTGTGAGTCTACATTTGCCAGAATACTTTGGGCTGCCCCCAGAATATTCTGACCCCAAATTCCCCCCCCCCTTTGCCCCTTACTTGCTCTCTTGTGGTGTTTTGGCATTTGCAGTGAGAAGCAGGCAGCTGCCTTCCCACACAGTCCCTGTTCATCACCTAGTGTCTGTCTGGTGCCACCACTGAATGACTTGTGCCCACAGTGGTGGCACCAAATAGCTCACAGAGACCACAAATAAAATGGCAGCTGCTGTCATCACTGCAGAGAGAGCTGAAAACTGCCACAAAAGAAAAAAATATTTAAATGCAGGAAGCCCCATGTCTGGTGCGGGTGTTGTGAAGATAACTCAGATTTAATAAATAATAATAATAAAATCTTTATTTATATCCCGCCCTTCCAGAAAGATCAGGGCGGCTTACAATATGCAACAAGTGCAACAAATACAGGTTAAAAACATAAAACATCCACAATACACAATCTAAGATTTGGGTTTTGTCCTGCATCATGTAAACAGGATGCAACAAGTCAGTGCAGGTGGTGATTCATGTGAAATCACCCATGTAGACAAGGCCCAAGAAACATCAGAGTGTGGTCAAGATGACAAATGTTATTAGTGAGGGAAAACAGGCAGGCTAAAAGAGGCTGCAGCAGTTGGCTTTTCCCTGAATCTACTGAGTTCAGTCCTTGCTGAGTTGAGTACAAACTACTCTTGCACTTTGAACTTAATCTGCAGCAATTAAAGTACTCTGAAAGTGAAAGAAAGTGAGAGAATCTGGAATGCATCTGAAAAAGTGGGATGACAAGGGATCAATCAGGACTGTCCCTGCCAAATCATGATGGAGGGTATGAGAATTTATCAGTTGCCTTGAATCAGATTTAAGAATAATAGCCATTAACAAAAGATGAAAAATGACAAGAGATATTTGATGGAGAAATACTAAGTGGAATATTACAATTTATGCATGGAAGGAGGAAAAGGAAGACTATATATGTATTTGTAGACACAAAATTCAAAATCTAATTCTTTGGGTGTAGTTATCTGCTGTTACAAAATATCTATTTTATCATTTCTTACACATCATCTTATTTGTTCATTATGAATACTTACTGCCTTTCCACTAAATGTATTCCAAACATATCTAGCTTACATAATAAAAGAGAGCTACAGTTCTTGCAAGCCTCATTGTTAACATAGCTATTTATATATCACTTTAAAAAAGAGAAAAAGTATCCCTAAAAAGGGGGCATAGGTTTTGTGTACTGCCTCTTTCAGAGGAAATCCCAGAAGGCCTTGGGACAGAATAAGATGGTTTCAGTTTGGGATAGAAGCCAATGTGGACATAGCATCACTTTCTCAAAGGCCAGGACAATCATGCCTGTTTGGGTATGTCTTATATTTCTTCAATGTGAAATGTTGCACTTTACACCAGGTAGAGTTTTTTTTAAAATAATGTTAGTTGAAGACATCTATATGTAATGCAGTTTTGACTATTCCAAGAATGCGGGATACAGGTTTGCAGAAAGTGTGTAAATATTTATAAATTATTACTTGAAAACAATTAGTACTGTAATTTTAGAGAGCTATTGTGATGTAGCGGTTTGATTGCTGGACTAGGACTTGGGAAGGACACTAGAAGGCCAATGTTTTATTCTCCACCCAGCCATGGAAACCAGGTGGGTGACCTTGAACTCTCAGCTTCAGCCTAATGATGTAGTCTGCCACATAAGAAGGGGTAAGAGGGTACCATGCAGAATGAAGAAGAAACCAGGAAAGTGATATGGGTGCTCTCAAAGGCCAGTGATTCTCTATATATTCACTGACCTGGCACCTATCAGGCACTAGAATCCACCCCCTTTCC
This sequence comes from Sceloporus undulatus, assembly GCF_019175285.1. Lineage (NCBI taxonomy): Eukaryota > Metazoa > Chordata > Lepidosauria > Squamata > Phrynosomatidae > Sceloporus > Sceloporus undulatus. Next base: position 164,659,653 of record NC_056526.1, on the reverse strand, counting down.
TTCATTTTGGATCTGGGAAGGGACCATTTCTAAACTGCTCCTATCTCAGTCCTAAACAAATGTCTGTTTTAAATGTGCCTGCATTCGAGAGTTTCTTGCAACATGTGGTCCAATTTGGATAGTCATGAAGATAACACTGAAAAGAACATTAAAAGCAGAAAATGGTAAGGAGACAAGCTCCACATGCTCTGAGATGATCGACTGTTTATCTGTTTTAAAAGTTCAATGCATTTCCAACACACATCGTTGGCTATTCTTTTCAAGGATTATCTGGAATATGTATATATAACAATCTGTTATAGAATCTGTTCTTTTTATACTTCATGGTCTTGTGTTTTGGAGAGTGTTCTCAACTGCAGTGAATTCTGCTGAAGGGTATGTTCGTATGTGATTTTATGGGATATAATTAATTTAGTGTTATCCTGTCTTTTTAAATATTTATAATTTCTGTGTATTTGTGTTTGTTTTTAGCCCCTGAAGAAGGCCATTTCTCATTGAGACCAAAATGCATTGAGCTTTTTTTTAACAAATAAACAGTTGACCATCTCAGAGCACATGGAGCTTGTCTCCTTACAATTTTCCAATTTGGATAGTCATCACATGAAAAATGCAGCAAAAGTGTGAATCACATTGACTGCTAAACAAACGCGTGAATTCACACCATGCTAATTTTCCACAGAAGTGCATTACTGAGTGCCTCATTGGTTAGAGTATAGGAGTGGATTTGGGAGTCTGAAAGTCCTTACTCAGTTATGAAACTCGCTAGATGAGCTTAGTTCAGTCAGATATCTTTCAGTGTTTTCTACCTCACAGGGTTGCTGTATCAAAGGAAAACCATGTATGCTGCCTTGAGCCTGTTGAAGGTAAGCCTAGATATCATTATAGCAAATAGAAGTTAATATCTGAAATAATGTGAAATAACACATCCTAGACCTGCAGCTGTATGAATGCTCTACAAATAGTTTTCTGGATCACTGAAAGAGCATGCCTTGGCGATGTATAAATTCACATTAAGTTTGCTCCTCATGTATTAGAAGAAAATACCTATAATCTGGGGCAATGCACTGGAGCAGCTGCCAACAACACCAGATAGAAATACCTTTGTTTAGACATTGAACTGACAAGATATATATTCATTCTGCATGACAGACCTGTTTTAGGATTGTACTGAATGGTTACAAAGCTACAGCACAATTTTACTGATGCAGCGCCTCATCCTTCTACCGATTGGTGTCATGATTTCCTTAAATAAAGAAGATCCCAAATGTTTTTTTTCTAATGTTCTGTAGAGATTATTTCAAGCTTTAAAGCCAGACATGTGACACTCACTATTTTCTGAGCTAAATCTACTGCAGTTTTAGGCAAATGAGGGTATCAATGTTAAGTTTGTTTTAACGTCCTTGATCAAATACCTCCAAAGTAATAAAAGTATGGAATATTTTGGTTCTTTGCTCTCAGTCTAATGAGGAGTCTTTTAAAACTTCAATAATTGCCTGCATGAAGAGGGAGGAGAAGGCTGCAAAACTGGCATGGCATAGCCATGGCCATTTGTTTAGTTAACTCATAGCTGGTGTGGGTGGGCAGATAGAAGACTCAAAACAGTGCCATAAGCCCATGCTGGATAGTGCAACATCCAAATGGACTGAACAGTGATGCCGAATTGCTGTCTTAGTGCTTCCATCCCTGGCAAATGCAGATGTGTTAGGCTCTGCTGTTTCTGCTGATCTCTGAAAGTCTAGCATCAGTGCCAGATATGCAGTCCACATGCCTAGCTTACCTTTCTCTACTGAATATTTTAACATGAAGAAGAAAAGGCTACTTTTCTTGTGGATGTTTTCACACAAAGCTAGACCTTGGGCAAATTTCCTTTTTTGGAATAAAGTTTCCAAAATCTCTTAACCAACATACCCTCAATAGGTAGCACCACAATACCTGTTTATTTGTGGGTAGAAAATTTGAAACGTGTTCCAGTTGACCCCATTAATCAGATATGGACTGGCATTCTGTATTGTAGTTAAAGGTCCATATGGATTCATAATTATTCAATATGTACAACTATGTAAATGCACCTGCAGCCCACCTTAACCATCAGCCAGATTGGGCAAAGGAGGTTGTTGAGCTGCCAATTGGACAGCAAGGAGGAAGATGTTTCCAGCCCCTTCCACCACTGAGTGAGGATGCAACAATCAGAAGTAGGACCCCTGTTGTAGTCATTCATGGCAGCCTTGGTCACTGGTGGAAGGGAACTGAAAATGTCATCGTTCTTATGCCCCAATGGGCAGCTGAATAAACCTCTTTGGAACATCTAGGAGACATTCCTTTGGTCCAAAATACTTTGCAGAATTAATCCAATTTGAGACCACTTTAACTGCCCTGGATGAATGTTAGGACATTCTGGGAACTGTAGGTTTGTGAGACATTTAGTCTTATCTGTCAGATAGCTCTGCTGCCAAAATAAACAGTTCCCAAGATTCCCTATCAATGAGCCGGGCAGTTAATGTGGTCTCAAGATGCATTATTTCTGCAGTGTGTTTTGGACCATAGTTAAATATATGTAAATAAGCCTGCTGCCATACTGCAGAAATAAAACATCTTGATGCCATTTTGACTGCCATGATTCAATGCTATGGAATTCTCAGATTTGTAGTTTTTGAGATTTTTAGCCTTCTCTGTGAGAGAACTCTGGAGCCCAACCAAACTACAGATCCCAAAATTCATTGCATTGAGTCATAGCAGTTAAAGTGGTGTCAGACTACTTTATTTCTCAGGAGCCAATGTAGCATATGGCTGATCATCTTTAAATTACAGCTCTCTTTTATACACCTGCTCTCTTTTATACACCTGCCCAAGGACTGGAGTCTGCTGAAGGGACCTTCATCTGTGTCCCTCTAGTTGGAAAAGACATGGGAAAGGGATTTATCTGCTGTGATCCCAGTTACAGAATAGTCTCCTTTAAAGCTGCCAACATTGTAATCATTCTAGTGCCAAGTAAAAACATGGCTTTTTACCAAAGCTTCTGAGACCCAGCTGAATTCATCCAAATCATGTGCATAGTTTCAAATTCACGCCTGTTATTTTTTTCTCTTTGCTGTTTTTTGCCTTTAGAGGCCTCCTTGTTCATTCATTTGTGTGTTTATTCATTTACTCTTTCTCCAAGTTCACAGTTTATTTCTTCAGGAGTTTGCTCCAGTTACAGGTTCTCCACATACCAAATTTTGGAGCTGGGTGCAAGTACCTGTGCCTGGTATCATTGCATGAACATGAATTCTAATGTATTGTGCAGTGTGCCATTCCACACATCATTGCTGTGTATATTTTGAGCTGATGATAATCTCTTGCAATGCCATTATTCGCATTCTTTGCCCAGAAGAGCAATCAACCTTTTGTGTTTACATGAATAGAACCATCTTGTCTTTGCCTCAAACAGCAGAATATCTTGGGTTAGCATGAAATGCAGCTCATCTTGGGCATCTCTTTCTGCATGAACTCTTGTCTGTATGTGCTGCTATTCCACATGAGGCTCACATGCAGTCATATACACCAGTACTGACAGATTATTTGGCAATTCACCATGAGGTAGGCAAACATCCACTGGGAACCTTAGTGAGATAGCACAATAATTTTGTGTATGACCTAAACCTCATTTGAACCCCAGGTCTTCTGATGTGAAAGGTTAATGCATTAACCCACTGCCGCATTTAGCTCCCCCGCCATGGTACCTATTTCAATATACTTTAGCGCTAGTCTGTAAATATGACATTCAAAAGTGGTTCCCCAGAGAATGGGGCACATCAGAGATAGTACCGTTCTGAATTAATGTATAGCACAAAGATATCTGAAACTGCCTAGAGAAAAAGACTTTGGCTCTTAAATGGTATTAGAAACCACAGCAGTTGTTTATATGTACAGTTTTTTGAGGTATCACTCTGGGCCTGCTATATTTTTGACAAGTGTTAAAAATACTTCTCATATTATTAGATTATTACTTTGTAACCATCTCTAGATGACAAGTTGCCAATTTAGATGATTTCTGATGCTCACAATTAAACCTTGGAAACATTACTTTTTGGAATACAGCTGTCAGACTCCCCAACAGCAATGCCAAAGTGTTCCAAAAATTATTTTTTCCCCTCAAACTCTAGTAGTCATTAAGAAAACTTGAGCAACTCTACAGCCCATTGCAAAATGGAGGGAAAAGGTTTGTTGCCACTGGTTGGCTTATAAACACTGAAAATAAGTAAGATTGAAACATCTCGTCGAAATTTCAGCATGTAAAATAATTTTTGTTTTTTAAAAAAATATTTCAGCTTTTGTGGATATGAGCATCAAACAACAACTCATTTTATGGATATAAGCATCAAATGACAGTTAAGTATAGTAGAGTTGTAAATGGCATTTAAAACCAAAGGCAAGGATTGTCTTCAGAATGATTGCATGCATAATCATTTTGCATGCAATCAATCAGTAAGTAGAAAACATTGTTAGATTTATATGGAGGGGGATTGTGAGCAAAAGCAATAACTATCTAGCAATGTACTCTATCTTTAATAGAAGTCCTGTTTTAGGCATTCTTCTCAGTAAGTAGTGTGATGTTAGGGCTGGAGTTTTGTTTGTTTTGCCTGCATCTCCTTTTCAGTACTTTGTTGCCTAAGCTACCCAACCAACCTAGCTGGCAGCCTTCCCGTGACAACTGACAGAGAGAATAGAACGTCTGCCATTTCCCCAGTGAGTTAAACATGTCTTAGTTGGGAAGGAATAGCATAATCAGCAGAGTGGTAATCCGCCTAAGCCCTTGGTCTGGCATGCTAGCAAATTGGAATGTCGCCCCTACTATGATGCAGCTTATGATAGCTTATTGGGACTCATCCATAGCTCTAATAAAGGGGATCAGATGTACTGTTTCAATGCGTTCAATCCCTGTAGTAAACATGGACAGGGTCCTTCAGCCTCCACTGATCCCTGCAAGTCTTGGAGACTGGTAGAAACCACCATAGGTCTATTTCAGGCTCTTCTGTTGGCACTGCTGTGTAGCTTCTTGGAGAATGTGGAGTTACCTTGGACACTGCCCATGTACTCACAGTTGCACACTACAGCATTATGTTAGAACTGTGTAACAGCAATAAGTGAGCATGCGCCAAGCAATGTGGAACAGCATTCTTGCAATCTTTATAATTTATTTTCTGCAAAGAATAGTCAATTATAAAAAAAAAAAGTTTTAAGGCATGCTTTATAATAAAAAAAGTGCCTCAAACTGGGGTTCTTTTGTGTTGCGAGTTCAAGACCAGCAAAAGGGCTCAAGCTTGACTCAGGCTTGCATCCTTCCGAGGTCACTAAAATTAGTACCGAGGTTGTTGGGGCAAATTAGCTTACAGTTGTAAACTGCTTAGACACTGCTTAGGCGGTATGAAGCAGTATCTAAATGAAGCTTGCTTGTTTTGTTTTGTTTTCAAGAAAAATCCTCAAAGCACAGGAAAATTTATACTTGTGTGTAGCATCCATGCCTAATTGCTGCCTACTTCTTGGACATACGAACATTTTTTTAGAGCTAGGAACTTTTGCATGCTTGTACTCACTGACTTTGATTTTGTATGTTTTTGGACTTCCTCCTTGCTTCCTTTTCCACATGTTTTTTTCTGCATCCCTCTAACCACCTGTTATGTTATTTTGCTTTCACTCTCCTCCATTAGAGCATGAATTTTATATAAATTAGCTTGATTAGTTAGACTATATTAAATAATTTATAAGTAAAGCTACATTGATATGTTTTACAAAGAAAATTAAGCTTCTTTGAACTAGACTACCTTGGATATAAGTGAAATACATAAATAAATCTTCTCCTTCTCTACTATGTCCACTTTGTGTGCAGCTGGACATGAGACTGGATTTTGTTTAGCTTCTATTTTGCTAATCTGATTACTTTATTTGTGAGATCCATTTTTTTCTGTTACTGCTACACATAAAATAAATGCTTCTAATGGAACATTTCAGTGATGAAACACTGGATGAAATCAAACTAATAATTCTATAAATTGTAATTTCTTCTCCTTCAAAAGTAGGAAACTTGTAACCATCGAGGAATGCAACCCCACATCATCCCTCACTTTTGACTATAATGAAAATGGTAATTGGGAGTTTAAGTCCTACATCATATCTTCACCATATAAAGGCCTACAGTTTCCCCAGGAGTAGAATCATAGAATCAAATTGTAGAAGTTAACAGCCTAGACATGGTGAGTCATTCACTTTCTCAGACTGCATCTGCAAAAATAAATCAGTTCGATACCACTTTAACGTTCATGACTCAATGCTATGGGATTCTAAGAACTGAAGTTTTGTGAGATATCTAGCCTTCCCTGTCAGACAACTCTAGTGCCACAACACACTACAGTTCCCCGAATTCCATAGCATTGAGCCATGTCAGTTAAAGTGGTATCAAACTGGATTATTTCTGCAGTGCAGATGTAGCCTAACTGGATTTGTTTGTTCTGGTTTGGTAGGGTTTGTGAAGCAAACTCCATATCTAGATTTTCTGGAGAATCTTTGGTTCCAAGAAAAAGTCAGTTTGAACTGCCCAGTAGAAATTTTTCCTAATAAATCATTGTCACCCCAGGTTTGTTGGAATGATTAAGAAATCAAGATCTTTTACATTGCAAAGGTATAGTTAGTTATGAAACTCAAAAACAAGCCTCATAATTAATGGGGAAGGGTTTTGTTATTATTTATTTTAACATCTTTTTGCTAAAATGTTATAAAGTATGGAATATGTTAGCATGTTATTTTTACTATCAAGTTAGAGAGTCTTTTAAAGTCATGATATATACACAAAGAAAATATGTTAACATTTCCTAGAAATAAATAAGCATTAGGTTAATTTTAAAAATTGTGACTTTCAATATATTTGAGCAAAATGTGATCTTAATATGCTTCACGATGTATCATGAGTCTCAAAGTCCTGAAACTGATGTTTTTCCCCGCACGGAGACAGTTGCTATAATTGTGCTAGTGATATATGCAAGTGCAAGTCCATTTTTGTTTATGGGGATTTGTTTTTATTGATATATTTGTTATATTGTGGGCTCATTGTGATGGTTGATATTTCCTTCTACCCTCCACAACATGGGTCTCAAGACTCATAGTTTTGCTGTGATAAATGGCCATACCATGTCTGGGAATCAGAAGTGTGTCTGGCTATATCCCCATAGTCAGGCACAGATTGATTACATCATCCACTGAAACCTCCAGAGGACCCCAGCAGATTTCAGCAAATGATGCTGTCAGTCTATGTCTGGGTATATGACATAACCAGATGCTTCTCCAACCCATCCCCAGGCACTAGTAAGGGTGAGCCATAGCAAAGTTCTTTCTGCAGCACTCTTAGGATATGCTGAATGATCACTAGGTATTAGTGTTAAAATCTTCTCCAAAGACCTTAAGTTCTTGTTGCTAGAAGGTGGACAGAAAAGCATCTTTGTTGGATGATGTAATTTTTCTGCACCTGGCTACAGGGACATAGACAGACACTTTTCTGATTCTCTGTGTTGTCCATCCGTCATGGAATGGCCAATGCTGGTGGTGGTGGTGGGGGGGGGGGGGGGCTATCAGAGCAAAACCATAGCAATTATCTCATGCTGAGATAGGACCAAAACAATGGAAGTGTATTTTAGGACTAGAAGGAATGGGCAAGAACACATATGGTAAAAGTGTGTTATAGCAGGCACTGTTTGAATTTTCTGGCAGTAAGAAGTGAATAGATATCTCATACAGCTTTATTCCAGAGCATTGCAGTCAAATATAGATTCCCTTATTTGAATTACTATCCCTTCTGAAAACATCACAGCTCTTTGGGGATGCATCATTTTGTAAAGGCTAATTTTGCAGCTATAATAGGCATACTCATAAAATCTTGGCAAAACTGTGAAGCACATGGCTGGAAGTGATTTGTTAAACTTTGCATGAAAGGTGAATTTAATCGTAAAGTCTATACTACTGTTACTTTGATGGAGCTATATACTCTATAATAGTGATGCTGATAAGGTGCTGACTGCTGCTAGCATGTACTGAATGATTACTGAAGAGCTCAAAGCTGTGAAAATGATGTCAAGAGAAGAGGCAGTATGTGATGGAAGCTTAAAAACACCTGGCTGTCATATGGTGTCTTCAAGTCAGGATGTGGAAAAATAACAACACACTTCTTTAAATCTCTCGTCATGGACTTGGTAAGGCACTAAGTGGATAGGAACCAAAAGATAGTCTAGGCAAGCTTTGTTATTGATCACAAAATCAGAGTTTGGAGATAATCAAAAGAAAAAACAATGTTCCATCTCCAGAGATAATCGGTTCTGTGGCCACACAGCTCTTAAACCTCAATAACTGACTGATTTAGAGTGACTGATTTATATAGAAAATTTTATTTCTTCTAATTTCTATGCACTAGATGTCCTCAGTGACTAACAATACCATAGAGAACTTAAAAATTTGGAGGGGCTTGTCTGAACAAATATTGCCACCAAAAGGGTCACCAATAATAATAATAATAATAATAATAATAATAATAATAATAATAATAATAATAATAATAATAATAATAATGTTTATTTATATTTCTCACCTCTCCCAAGGATTGAGGTGGGATTATATCAGTAAAAATGATCAATAATACAAAATATGATCAATAAAACACTAATAATGAATTAACCAACATTCTTATTAGTTCTCTAAAATAACAATTCATAAATTCATCAATAGCCAAAAATCATAGTCAGGAGTGGAACAACTGTCATAACCATTTATATGGAGTCCAGTGGATAAGCCCGCAGGAAGAGATCCATTTTGAGAGCCTTCTTAAAGGCCTCTAAGGTAGTGATAAAATGGATCTCTTCCAGTAGGCTATTCCATAATTTTAGAACCGCAGCAGTAAATGCTTTATGGGTAGTTGTCATTAACTTAGTGTTATGTTCCGATAAATACTTCCCAGATGTTCTAAGTGTGCGGGGCGGATTATGTAGGGAGAGGCATTCCCACAAGTAACTCGGGCCTGAGCCATGTAGGGCTTTAAAGGTAATAACCAACACCTTGTACTGTACCCAGAAGCTGATTGGCATCCAGTGAAGAAATTTCAACACTGGTGTTATATGGTCAAACCTAGATGTACCAGTGACCAATCTGGCTACCATATTTTGAATCAATTGATGCTTCCAAACTTGGTATAAGGGTAGTCCCAAGTAGAGTGCATTACAGAAATCTAAACGAGAGATTACCAATGCTGATGACACCCAAATCATTTTCTCTATGTCTCCGACTGATGCAGTGACTGGGGATGGCGTCTCTCCTCTCGTGACCTGTCTAGAGTCAGTAATGGGCTGGATGAAGGAAAACCGACTCAAATTGAATCCAGAGAAAACGGAGGTACTAGTGATAGGTTCTCCTGTCCAGGAATGGCGGTGGTTCCACCTGTCCTGAACGGGGTCACGCTCCTGTAAAGGACTCCGTGCGCAGTCTGGGGGGTGCTTCTTGACTCATCGCTTCATCTGACTACTCAGGTGAATGCGACGGTCAAGAGCACCTGTTATCAGCTTCGGCTGATTCTCCAGCTGCGCCCATACCTGGCCCAGAGGGACGTAGAAACTGTTGTACATGCTCTGGTAACTTCGAGACTGGATTTCTGCAATGTACTCTACATGGGGCAACCCTTATACCAAACTCGGAAGCTGCAAATGGTGCAGAATATAGCAGCCCGGCTGGTAACTGGTGTGCCCAGGACCAGCCATATAACCCCGGTGTTGAAAGATCTCCATTGGCTGCCCATCCGCTTCCGAGCTCAATATAAGGTGTTGGTAATTACCTATAAAGTCCTAAACGGCTTGGGCCCAGGATACCTAAAGGACCGCCTCTCCCCGTACATTCCGCCTCGCACCCTCAGAACGTCTGGGCAGCAGCTACTGAAGGTGCCTGGGGCTAGGTTAGCCTCCACGACACAGAGGGCATTTTCCACGGCTGCCCCAGCCCTTTGGAACGCGCTGCCCACTGAGCTCCGCTCGTCTACCACCCTGGCCCAATTCAGGAAGGACCTAAAAACCTTCCTGTTCCAACAGGCATTCCCCGAATAAAAATCCTGTGGGCCTCCCTCCTCTTCCGTGGCCAAGACGTTGGGCTATGGGGCTTTTTTGCTTGTTTGTTATGGCTTTTTACTGCTATGTATTTTAATTGCTGTATCTGTTGTGTTGTGTTTTTAACTTGTTGTAAGCCGCCCTGATCGTGGGAAGGGCGGGATATAAATAAAAATTTTATTTATTATTATTTTAATGCATGTACCACTGCTTCAAGGTCCTTTCAGTCCAGGTAGGGACACAGTTGGTTTATCAACCAAAGCTGATACCAGGCACTCCCGGCTGTTGCATCTATTTGAGATGACAACTGCAAAGACAGACCCAGGAGTACTCCCAAACTGGGATCCTCATCCTTTAGTAGAAGTGTGACCCTGTCCAGGACTGGTTGACAAAACTCCATCCCTGGACTTAGAGTACTTATCGCAAGTACTTACGTTTTCTCTGGATTCAGCCTGAATTTATTTTCCCTCATCCAGCCCATTACTGACCCAAGGTAGGCATCCAGAGGAAAGATGCCATCCCTAGTCACTGCAACAGTCAGAGACATAGAGAAATAGATTTGAGTGTGATCAGTGTACTTATGACACCGTGCCCCATATCTCTGGATGATCTCTCCCAGCGGCTTCATGTAAATGTTAAACAGCATGAGGGACAGAATGGTACCAGATGTCAGCTCTCTCTTGGATGAGCAGCTGTCCTCCAGCATCACCATCTGGAATCTGCCTGAGAGGTAGGACTGGAGCCACTGGAGCGCAGTGCCCCCAATGCCTAACTGCCTCAGGCATTCCAGAAGGATAACATGGTCTATGATATCGAATGCCGTTGAGATGTCCAAGAGCACCAACAGGGTCACACTTCCCCTGTTGATGCCCAGATGGAGATCATCAACTAAGGCAACCATGGCAGTCTCCACTCCGTATCCTGCCCTGAAGCCGGTTTGAAATGGGTCTAGATAATCGGCTTCATCCAAGACAGCTTGGCTGAAGGTTGCCATACATTAGAAACAACTTGAAGCCACACAACTACAACAGTGTTTATTACTAGTACTATCTTTCAGCAAGTCTTGGCAGGTTATCAAGTATGAACTGACCAACTGCAATGAACAGCACTTTGCATATGGTGTAGAGTGCCAAAGGATGTCTATATGTTAACTTAATACTGGCTCTTTTTATTTTGTCCCTAGCCTCACCCATACTATCAGCTGTCTAATCAAAATAATTCAAAACAAAGGTGATATTGAAACAAAACAAAGATCTTTAGATACAAGGCACTCACAGTATACTTGGAGTCTTTGGCTGGCTGTCATCCTAATTGCATCAGCCATTACACCTTCTAGAAGGTTGTTATTTGTGACATTCATTTATATCTCACAGTGTTGTTAGAAGTGCCAGAGTTTTTATCTCTTATCTCGTTTACATTTGAGTAGGCATTTTCCCCATACTTAATCTACCACTAAGTGCTCAATAACACAGAAATGCACATTCTAATACATCAAGCTGTCTCCATTATATCTTTCACCTATATGCTATACACTAAGGATTACACACTGTACTGAATATATTTCTTTATAGTTCTCAGAGCTGGCAACCATATCAGCCTGACCTGTAATAACTTAGTGCTGAAATGCAGCAATGTAAGTCTCTAAGGAGAAGGTATTCCATAACTTGGGTGCCATTGCAGACAAGGCCCTCGCCCATGTCCTCTGATATCATATTGCCCTGACTGATGGGACCCAGAGGAGGGTCAAAAGATCTCAAACCTTGGGCAGCCATATTTAGAAAGAAGCATTATTTCAAGTATAAAGGTCCCAAACCATTTAGGACTTTAAATGAAATTACAAGCATCTTACATTTAGACCCAAAGCATACTGGCAGCCAGTGCAATTTATTTTAAACTCGTGTTATATGGCTTCTGTATGATTTTTTGGTCAATAGTCCAGCTGCTGCATTTTTGCTCTAGCTGCAGCTTCTGGGTCATTTTCACAGACAGTCCCAAGTAGAGTGCATTGCTGCAATCTAATTGGAAAGTCATCAGTGCTTGAACTACTATGGCTAAGTTGTCCAGGAAAGGCTAGTCAAAGCTGTTGCCAAGCACTCTGAGCCATGGCCACCTGGGTCTCCAGTGAGATGGATCTAAGAGCACTCCCAACCCAAGCTATGTCTGCAGGCTTCCTCTGACAGTATTTGATCACCCATGTTTGGTTTGGTGAATTATAATTCACATAATCCTATGAAAAAAACATGGTCATTTTATAGTTTAAGGGCAAATTTTGTATATCATTATTAAATAGATTTTAAAATAATTATCTTTACATTTGTAGCAGAAATTTAAGCCAGTTTACTACTGGATACAAGTGATTAATAGTTATAACAATACTGGCAAAAGGAAAAGTTTAAGTTATTACCTTCTGTAATTGCTGGTGGGAATATAGGTAAAAATGGAGTAGCTTTATTCCTCTCCCTTTTTAAGGATTATGGAAGTTATTTTGGAATTAATAGCACATTAGACATGTAGGAACACACAGTAATTAAATAAAAACAACCCAGCCATCTCTTTGTTTTCTGAGCTTTGTAAAAATTAAAGTCTCTCCATAAAGTTCTCTTTTCAGGAGACACTGTAATTGTTTAACCATAAACAAAATATCTCATTTTTCCTTTTATTCAGCTGTGAGAAAGTTGTGGAATAGGTTAGAGACACCTTTGCAGCAGCTGAAAGATGTTCTCTGCTGACAAAAGGGAAAATAGCTACAAAGTACCATTGTTATTAAGAGCAAAATTAATGCATTCTGTTCCATTTAAAACCAATATTTTAATGCAAAATACTCCTTCAATAATTAGGCAAGTCAAACAATATTTTTTTAAAATTTTCACTTGGGAAACTCAACATTTGGCAAGGATTCAGGAATAAATAATCTGCACCATAAATCACATAAACCTTGCACCCTTGCAGGCTGGTGATTTACATGTCAATGGGAAAATGAATCAGTCTGAATCACTTTGGGCTATTCCAGTCTAATCTAGACCCAATCTAGTACAATCTGAGCCAATTTAGATCTGGTCTTTGTCAAAATCAGCACCGTTTGAGAGCCATAATTCAGCTGAATCAGTTGCATTGTCATAGGCTACATCTGTATGGCTGAAATAATGCAGTTTGATACTGCTTTAACTCCCATGACTCAGTGCTATGGGACCTTGGGATTTGTAGTTTGCGAGAATTTAGCCTTTTCTGTCAGAAAGTTCTAGTGCCACAACAAAGCAATGAATGCAGGGGCAAAGATCACTATTTATTCTGATGGGGTTTGAACTGGTGACAACTAGTCATAGAATAGATAGTGTGGGTAATATAAATGGCTTAATGATAGCCAGTCCTATCATTAATTGTAGATGACTTAATGAAAATGTTGACCCAGTGTGTGGTGGGTTTAAAAATAAAATAGAATAGAATCCCATGTTAAGGCATTAGGGGAATGGGAACAGATCAAAAAGAAAATTGCCAGCACCTGCATGCCTTTATATAATCTGTTATGCAGCTGAATTCTCCCACATTTTCACTGTGCTGGGCTCTCTATGTACAGTTTTTCTAAAAGCAAAACAAAATGTTTAAAAATAATGGCTGGTTATTCTCTTGAGCTATGTTCATATTATGCAGGGACAGCTAATATATGGGGGAATCAATACCTGTGTGCATTTGTGCATGTGTGCTCACAGCCAGTCCTATCATTAGGTATAGTGATATGCTCACCTTCAGGAGCAAACACTGGGAAGTAGCTTCCTGCCTTTTTCTGGCCAATTCCCCAACTGCTTCCTTGCATATAGCTTGTCCTGTATCTCCTAAACTAGCCTGCAATCTCAACTGTGGTAGAGAAGACACAATCATATCATTACCAAAGTGAATTAAGATTTATTCCAGGTCTCACCTGGAATACTGTGTCCAATTTTGGGCACCACAGTTCAAAAAGGATGTTGACAAGCTAGAGCATGTCCAGAGGATGGCAACCAAAATGGTGAAAGGTCTGGAAACCATGCCCTATGAGGAACAAGTTAAAGAGTAGGGTATATTTAACCTGGAGAAGGGAAGGTTAGGAGGCAACACTGTAGCCCTGTTTAAATATTTGGAGAGATGGCATACTAAGGCTGAATCAAACTTGTTTTCTGCAGCTCCAGAGAATAGGACCTGAAGCAGTGGAGTACAGCCCACCTCTGTACATGGAATGTGGTTGAGGGGCCATCTCATTCTCTCCTCAAACAGCAACATGTCTTGGATACTCTGGGTGTTTATGTATGTGTGTCTGTCTCTGTCTCTACCTGCCTGATGTTTTGACAGCACTTGTGTCATTTGTCTTTCTGACCTCCCAAAGTAAAACTTACTGTCTGCATTGAGCTAGTAAAGAATAAATCAATAAAAATAAAATAATGTCATCTATAGTTCAAACCAAACCTTAACAGCACTTTTTGAGGTACCAGAGGTTACTCTTACTTGCTTTTCTGCTGGAGAGATTTTCAATTTCATGAGTGCAGTGCACTTGTACATTCAGGAAAAAGAGCAGCAGAAGTATGATGCTGTGAGAAAAAGAGGTTTGGGGCTTTCCAGATGTGTTGGGTTGCTGAAAGTTGTAGAGAAAATCAGTTATAGTGAGATTTTCATCCTAGTTCTTCAGATGTAAGAAGCAGGGATAAAATTCAGATCAGTTCCTCCAGTCTGAATCTATGTTGGTTTTTCAAGTTCACCCTTCTCTATATGACAGATGCTGCTGGCTTACTGGTTAACTGTAAAAGGAATTGTTTCTATAGATAATGAACTAGGAGTCCAAAGCTAAAGTACTGTCCCCCCACCCCAAAAGATTTTCATTTTTATGACTATCAAAACCTGCAACAAAAACAAAGTCAGACCCAAAATTGTTTTGTTTTTTCAGTCCCCTGTATATATCAAATTTGGGGAGAGGGAAATAATGAAAGATGCAAAGTGGTCTAAATCACAAAGCATATTATAGCAGCTCTGACATTTTAAAGAATGTGTTGGTATAGGACTTCAAAATCTCATATTAGCAGCTATATCATGCTCCTGTTTACTGAGAACTAAGTCCCACTGTGTTCAATAGGGCTTACTATCAAGAAAGTGTATATAGAATTTCAGATGAATGCAGTAATCAAGTACGCATTGGCTTGGAAATAAAAGAGAGATTTACTTCCCACGAACCATACAAAGGGCTGGGTTACACATATATTGCTTCTCTATATGCATATACAGTTCTCTTGAATTATGATAGAAAACAGGGGTGGCAGATGATGATGACAATGATAATGCTAACAACATTCTTAGTTACTGTCTTTTCCCCCTTTAGGGTAATCATTTCCTCCATTATCTTATTATGCTCTTTTGAGGCAGGTTGGGGATACCCATGGGGGTTGTTCATAAAAAAATATTTTTCAAGCAACATTCTAAAAAATGCTATTAGCCCTACAAGTGTAGAACATGTTTGTATTTGGCAGAATATGCAGTTCATTTAATCACATTTCCATTAAGCAGAAGTAGGAATGGCTTGCTTATCCAGGGAATTCATAATTCCAGTGGAGAACAAGATGAAAAGGAGACTCTAAAGTAGAAAATATGCATATTCAGTAAACATAAAAGAGATCCTTGTTATTCAAAGAGAAGAGCACAAACTACAAAGCTAAAGAGGGAGTAAATGGGACACTATTAAACTACAAATCATGAATTAATTTATTTACAACCTGATCCTCAGGAGCTGGCAAATTTGATGAAAGGCATCCCAATGGTAAAGGGTTCTTTCCACAGGTATTTTAAAGCATCGCAGAAATACTCATGAGTGTCCTAGGAAACGTTGCCAGTAGCAGGCCTTGAGAGAAAATTTTGTATAAGATGTAAGTTAAACCACAGCAAATGTGTTGAATTTGAAGGTGCCACGGTGTTCCTGGTTGTTTTTCATTACAATAGACTGGCATAAATATAAACCTGGGAAACTCTCTATACTGCAGCACACTGGTGGGACAAACAGCATGGCGTGAAATTCTAATTTCTCTGGAACTCTTCATGCTGACTTGGGAATCACACAGGCCTGTTACAGACAGGCCAAAATAAAGCTGCTTCAAGTCACTTTGGAGGTATAGTATTTCAATGATGCATGCGTCCAAAAGTCCAAAAGCCGCACCAAAGCCACGTTCCAGTCCTAAAGACTGGAGTGCAGCTTTGGTGTGGCTTTTGGACTCTTAGGACTCATGCATCATTGAAATACCATACCTCCAAAGTGACTTGAAGCAGCTTTATTTTGGCCTGTCTGTAACAGGCCACAGTCTTCAAGAAATTGCTGGGCTGCAGCTCCTAGTAGCCTTAGCCAACACAACCAGTATTGAGGAGTGCTGGTCAACACTGTCAACATCTGCTGGGCCTCACAATCTCATACATGTCTTACACATACATCAGTTCTCTCAGGACCTGGGTTTGGCAACCACATGGTGCACCTTTTGTTTCTAATGTCCTGTTTTCTGCCCCAATACTTCAAGTGCCTGCCTTCTCTTCTTGGGTTTTCCACCTTTAATACCTGGATCGGATAGCACCCCAACTATAAGATGTTAGACACATGACCAATATGTGCAAAGTAGACCACACAAGAATTGTACATTATTATTATTATTATTATTATTATTATTATTATTATTATTATTATTATTATTAATAATAATATACTGCTATTGCATGGATCATAGCAGTTTACAGCATAGTAAAAACAATTTAAAAACAC